>NC_061082.1:19582487-19761881 GCF_021917145.1 Hypomesus transpacificus | reverse complement strand
TGAAAGGCTGGAGCCTGACTGGAGCACAGCAGAGCAGAGCGGAGCAGAGCAGAGCGGAGGCAGTCTGTGAGATCACATTGTGGGTTGTCTGAGAGAAACAGAGAAAGAGCAAAAAAGAGACAGAGAGAGGGAGAGACAGAGCGAAATAGAGAGAGAGAGAGAGAAACAGAGATAGGGAGAGAAAGAGAGGGAGGGAGACACGGAGAAAGAGTCAGGCGTGCCTCTGCCCCTGCTGTCTGCAGATATTTTTACCAGCATGAGCCGGCGGGGGAGGGGGAAGGGGGGCAGAGAGACGGGTAGGGAGGGGGAGGGGGGGGCAGAGAGACGGGTAGGGAGCGAGAAAGGAAGGAGACATGAAGAGCGGGGAAGTGAGAGATTCAGGAGAGGAGTTCTGAGTGGTAGGGAGAAAAAGAACATGGGGGGGAAGAGAGAGAGAGAGAGAGACAGAGGTAGAAAAGAAGAAGTGGAAATAGAGAGGGCCATTTGAATCCTGGCATGACGCAATAACCCCAGATGATTTTAAGTGGCTCTGGGCTTAACTACAGGAGAGAGGCTAACATGACTTACAACCCTGAAACATGGAGAAACATCTCCAGGAAGTGTCAAATGCCAGCTGGTGAATGTTAAACACTTGACTTGCTCTACGAGGACCCTGACACTGTGCAAATCATTTAGAAGTATACAAAGTTTGTCTTCTCTCAGGAAAAGAACTGCCACTAGGATTTACAACCCCACACACACACACTGTACCATAAGACAACCCTCAAGAGCCTGCTGAATAGGACTGCTCCACAACCGTCCCCATAGGACAATCAACAGAAACCGTAGAAAGTTAAGTTGAACACACAGAGAAAGGAAGTCAGCCGTCACAGGTGGGGGGAATCAGGCTCACAACATTTCCTCCATCCGGAGGTCCTGGTAAGTGTGACTTGGGCCACTAGTCTGAGGAGTCCAATACCGCTGATACCGTTCTCATGCTCAACTGGACAATGAATCACAACAGGAAACTCTGACACTGCTTCCTACAGAGCACGGCCTGGATCTAGAGTCTCCACAGTCGAGTCAAACACAAAGCAGAAGCCCACAGTGGTGCTGAAAGCAAAAAGCTCATAGTAGAGGCAGAATGCAGGATTCACCAGACAAAAAAGGGAGGTCATTTTGGGCTACTTAGTCCATTAAACACACAAACACACTTTGCTTCACACCTCTGCCATGAACATCAGGCGACGTGGTTAACACTTGACGGCTCACAGCTAAATGGGAGTAGGATGGAAGTCTCACATGGGCCCAATCAGGGAGCGTGTCTTGTGGGCGGATCAGCGAACGAGGGGCGTGCTGGTTTCTGACAGTGTGGTTAATGGGATCACATCGTTTTCCTCCGAACAGGCCGTCGACTGACTGGAGAGCCCTTTGTGCTGCATCGCCCTCGCTGGCCCTCTCCTCGATGGAGCTAGCCCTCCCCTCGCCCTCGCTAGCCCTCCGCTCGACGGAGCTAGCCTCTCCCAACCCGACTCCATCCTCATTCATACACGCCTGCAGGGCACCCTGAATCCTTCAAGGCTGCTCCGCACCTTTTAAAAGGCTGTGCAGACGTCAGTTTGACCTTTGCATTCAGCTGTGTGTGTGATAATCTTGATATACTGGACGTGAAGTCAAAGCAGAGTTCGGGCCCTGCCCCAGAGGTTAAGGATATCAGTGATGGTGATCTCTACGACGGCAGCCCTCTCCAAGAGCACAGCAGCTGAAGACAGACTTCAAGACATGAACATGGTGTATAAAAGCAGTCATGCGATGAAATAACTACAAATCAGAAGGGATTTTATTCGCCATGAATGTTTGCACAAACAAGGAATTTACTTTGGCAGGGAGGTGAATACATTAAACATATAGGAATATTGAAACTTAAATATGTGGACTAACTATACAAAAGGAGCAAAGTCTAGCTAATACTAAGGGGGGTCTAGCTAATACTAAGGGGAATAAAAAATTAAATATAAGTAGCCATAATTTACAATCTAACCTAAAAAATACAGATAGTGCAAAGATACAGATAGTGCAAAGAAGGATCCAACGATGTTTTATTACTTAATCGACAGCAAAAGGCCATCCTGATGGCTCAACAAAGGAGACCACTAGCCTGACCAATTTCTTCTCCTTTTAGATTTTCCTCAAAAGATTTATTTTCTATAAATGCGGATATGTTTTCTATTGTGTTGTCGGAATCCTAGAATGTCTAATCTACATGCCTTTCATGCTCATCCTGTGAGTGTCACTAATGCAGCTCGATTACATAAAAATGCAAAACATTAACTGGAGAGACGGCATTCCTCACACAGAAATGCACCAGAGCTGATGACCTATATTTGCTCCGACTCGCAAGTGACTTTCTTATTTAAATGAAGCACATTGAAAAGGTGGAAGGCAAGCACATCAGCGCACACAGATTTAGAATGAAAACACTAAATCAGAATCTCTGTGACCACCCTCATTGTTTGATGTAGGTCAAATGCAAATAATCGGTTCAAGAGTGTTCACTGATACCATCTCCTTGAAAAGGACATGGAGGAAGATATCCAAACAATGAACTCATCCTTTATCCATTTGAACAGAACATGCTCTTCAACATATTGACATCCATATCAGAGGATACTAATCATTGTTGTCCTCACAACCAGTCAGTGTAACTAACCATCTTGTTGTAGATCATATACAGGAGATGATGGCCCATACAGGGACAATAATCCTCATTCACAATGCATACTGTGTGCTGAGCCTCCCAACTGTTACTGAGCTTGGATCAGTTCAATGAATGTCCCTGTGTCGGGTGTTCAAACAGTCTACCTCAACACCCTCCACCCAGAGCTGCCCCTCCACCCAGAGCTGCCCCTCCTCCACCCAGAGCTGCCCCTCCTCCCAGAGCTGCCCCTCCACCCAGAGCTGCCCCTCCACCCAGAGCTGCTCCTCCTCCACCCAGCGCTGCCCCTCCTCCACCCAGAGCTGCCCCCCCTCCACCCAGAGCTGCCCCCCCTCCACCCAGAGCTGCTCCTCCACCCAGAGCTGCTCCTCCACCCAGAGCTGCCCCTCCACCCAGAGCTGCCCCTCCACCCAGAGCTGCCCCCCCTCCACCCAGAGCTGCCCCCCCCTCCACCCAGAGCTGCCCTCCCTCCACCCAGAGCTGCTCCTCCTCCACCCAGAGCTGCCCCCCCTCCACCCAGAGCTGCCCCCCCTCCACCCAGAGCTGCCCCCCCTCCACCCAGAGCTGCTGCTCCACTCAGAGCTTCTGCTCCACCCAGAGCTGCTCCTCCTCCACCCAGAGCTGCTCCTCCTCCACCCAGAGCTGCCCCTCCACCCAGAGCTGCCCCTCCTCCACCCAGAGCTGTTCCTCCTCCACCCAGAGCTGCTGCTCCTCCACCCAGAGCTGCCCCTCCTCCACCCAGAGCTGTTCCTCCTCCACCCAGAGCTGCTGCTCCACCCAGAGCTGCTCCTCCTCCACCCAGAGCTGCTCCTCCTCCACCCAGAGCTCCCCCTCCACCCAGAGCTGCTGCCCCTCCACCCAGAGCTGCCCCTCCACCCAGAGCTGCCCCTCCACCCAGAGCTGCTGCCCCTCCACCCAGAGCTGCTGCCCCTCCACCCAGAGCTGCTCCTCCTCCACCCAGAGCTGCCCCTCCTCCACCCAGAGCTGCCCCTCCTCCACCCAGAGCTGCTGCTCCACCCAGAGCTCCTCCTCCTCCACCCAGAGCTGCCCCTCCTCCACCCAGAGCTGCCCCTCCACCCAGAGCTGCCCCTCCTCCACCCAGAGCTGCCCCCCCTCCACCCAGAGCTGCTTCCCCTCCGCCCAGAGCTGCTGCTCCACCCAGAGCTGCCCCTCCACCACCCAGAGCTGCTCCTCCTCCACCCAGAGCTGCTGCTCCTCCTCCACCCAGAGCTGCTCCCCCTCCACCCAGAGCTGCTGCTCCACCCAGAGCTGCTGCTCCACCAAGAGCTGCCCCTCCTCCACCCAGAGCTGCCCCTCCTCCACCCAGAGCTGCCCCTCCACCCAGAGCTGCTCCTCCTCCACCCAGAGCTGCCCCCCCTCCACCCAGAGCTGCCCCTCCTCCACCCAGAGCTGCCCCTCCTCCACCCAGAGCTGCCCCTCCACCCAGAGCTGCCCCCCCTCCACCCAGAGCTGCCCCTCCACCCAGAGCTGCTCCTCCACCCAGAGCTGCCCCTCCACCCAGAGCTGCTCCTCCTCCACCCAGAGCTGCCCCCCCTCCACCCAGAGCTGCCCCTCCTCCACCCAGAGCTGCCCCTCCTCCACCCAGAGCTGCCCCTCCACCCAGAGCTGCCCCCCCTCCACCCAGAGCTGCCCCTCCACCCAGAGCTGCTCCTCCACCCAGAGCTGCTCCTCCACCCAGAGCTGCCCCCCCTCCACCCAGAGCTGCCCCCCCTCCACCCAGAGCTGCTGCCCCTCCACCCAGAGCTGCCCCCCCTCCACCCAGAGCTGCCCCTCCACCCAGAGCTGCCCCCCCTCCACCCAGAGCTGCCCCCCCTCCACCCAGAGCTGCCCCCCCTCCACCCAGAGCTGCCCCTCCACCCAGAGCTGCCCCCCCTCCACCCAGAGCTGCCCCCCCTCCACCCAGAGCTGCCCCCCCTCCACCCAGAGCTGCCCCCCCTCCACCCAGAGCTACCCCCCCTCCACCCAGAGCTGCTGCTCCACTCAGAGCTGCTGCTCCACCCAGAGCTGCTCCTCCTCCACCCAGAGCTGCTCCTCCTCCACCCAGAGCTGCCCCTCAACCCAGAGCTGCCCCTCCTCCACCCAGAGCTGCCCCTCCACCCAGAGCTGCTCCTCCGCCAGCCGTCTGTCTCCTCCAGAGACCCCCGTGCCTGAGCCTGGAGCTGGGGAAAATGAATAGCCTCATTTCATCTTGACCTCCGTGATGTCAGGGCTGTCTATAAAAAAATCGAATATACACGACGCATCGCAATGGAGGTGACACTGACTGTTGGGTGCACGGGGGTGGGGGGGGGGGTGAGTCAGACTTCAGACAGCAGAGCGCTCTCTCTGTGACGCTTGAGGAGGGAATCTCGCCAACGTCAGACAAGACTCAATCTGGACGCGTCTCAGAGTGCAAGTGTTTGTTCTAGCATCCAGCACGGCAAACGTTCACACAAAGAACTACCAGATGGCCAGGAGGATCTCTCTCTCTGTCTGAGAGGGGATGAAGAGATGAGCAGTGAGACTAGACAGGAGGACTGACTGGAACTACTCTAGGATGAAAACCATGAGAGAGTTGTGAGCGCCGGGCTGACCGACCCAGCCCTCCACCTTGAGGACTCGGTGAAGTGAGGTGCGTGTCTCCAGTCCGACGGCGTGTTGAACCCCCTCCACCACTGGTGTCAGAGAGAGCCATAGACTGAGGCCTTGGGAGGCCGGGGCTCAGCTGGCCTTCCTCGACCCCCAAAGGAGAGGCTGTGGGCTGCATGATTACACAGCTACAGATGATGTCAACAGAGGATCCCTCTCCCCCCCCCCCCCCCCTCTCTCTCTCTCTTCCCCCCCCCCCCTCTCCTCACCCCCCTCTCCTCACCCCCCCTCAGAGAACATAAACTCGGCTGATGTAATCCACACCCATCGGCAATGTTCAGAGGAGGATGGATGGGGTGAATACGCGTGTGTGTGTGTGTGTGTGTGGGGGGGGTGGTAGACTCTTAAATTATACATGAAAAGGCCACAGCGGAATAGGTTTGGTGAGGGGTCATGAGGTACTCTCTCTAGCAATCTCTCCGTCCCTCTCTCTCTGTGTGTGTGTACCATAATCACATATGCTCAGAAATAACACGACAGGCACACCTATTAGCATGGCTGCATCCCTGGGGGGGGGGGGGGGGGGGGGGACCACAGACTCACAGCAGCCGCCGTTCACACCCCCCCTCCCTCATCCCCCCCCCCCTCTTCATGTAAAAAAAAAATCTATGTACAGGATGGCTTAACTGGAAGCTGCTATAGATTAGCCACATCTGAGTAGCATTTATTATGAAAACAGAAGCATACTGCATATTGGCCTACCCATCTCATCAGCCTATTCACATCCCCATGTCATCTTGTGAAAATGGTAACTTACTGTTACTTTAACCTCAGAGAAACGTGTCATTCATGTGCAGCGTTGTAATGTGTGTATGTTTCTAGGTCTGCAGAGAGCCTGATGAAGCAGGCCGGTCATTCCACTCAAAGATGGCCTCTCCTTGCATTGTTAAGAACATGCTGGGCTGGAGGTTAGGGAGATGAACACATCCTCCTGTTTTTCCTCCAACTATATTGCAGTAATATCCCGTTGTGCAGCTTCAGATCAGAGCGCTGAGATTCCTGAGCAGGGAGCTTGTTGAGATGCCACATGCACAGCGAAAACAATCTGGCAATTAAACACAAAGGAAATCCATTTAAGGATATGTAGCGACATTCAGATTTATGCAAATGAGGCTTCACTTGCGCTCTGTACATTGTTAACTTGGTCTTGCCTGAGGCTGCAGACAGCAGCTTCATACACATGAAAGAGAGAAAGGAGGGGGGGGGGAAGGGGGAGGGGGGGAAGGGGGAGGGGGGGGGGGGGAGGACAGTCAGACCAGCCCACTGCTCAGCACTCAGCACACGGAGGGGGCAGCCTGCTACTGTAGCACTGAGGACCACTGCTCTCCTCTTCCTCTCTCTCCTCACAGAACAATAGAGATACCGTGACGTCCTGGTCCTCCTCGGAGAACAATAGAGATACCTCGATGGAGGTGGGAGGCCCTCATAGCGTGGCTGCTCCCAGGGCAGCGAGGGGGCTGAGCGGACTGCTGCCCACACCCCCAGGCCCCGGGCCCCAGCCCCCAGCGTGTCTGGGCCGGGAGAGGGGGAGCCAGTCACACATGGCCTGGGCTCCTGCATTAAGACACATCAAACTGGGCTGGAGACGTTTCAGAACCTCCCAATGGCGACTTGGAGAGGGCAATATCCTCACAGCAACTCCCAAGTCAAAGAACAATCATGAACGGAGAGGAGAATTCAATTAGGGAATTTAACCAGAAAATGATTATTTATCCTATATTTTTCTATAGCTGTCTGTTGGTAGAATCATTTAAATAAGTAGTTCATTTCATTATTTGCATGCAGTACAGTCTTTCTCTCAAAGTCTATTACAACCTTATTATGATGATCTAATTTAGGGATGTTACATTGGAGTTAATGTGATGGACAGATCTATCACACATTTTAAACCCAGCTAATGGTGATCCATGTGTACAGGGTGAATATCACTCACCGCTATCTGACTCGTAATGGGAGCATAGCAGTGACTCCTACCGCAGAATGGATTAGGGTGTTTTTACAACCATTTCCCAACTTTTTTCCGGTTTCCCTGCAATTCGAATCATGCACTGTGGAGGCCTCATCAGCTACGTTCACCCTCGTGTCAATCACAATGCTCACCTGAATTATTCATGCGAGTCTATATTATTTATGACCGCGTTTTTCCCATGCCACCTGAAAGTTCGGCGGGGCTGGTTCTCTGGCAGAAACAGAGCTGTCAAAGCCGCTCTCTCAGACGGAGGCGCTTTCATCTTTCACACGGGCTTATGAAGCCTGGGGACTCGGAGTTCAGGATCGGCAGACGAGCCTTATTATTTATATATAACTAGTATCTGTTGAGAACTGGAACCATTTTCATATGTAAAACATTTGCGCCATTATCTGGGAAAATTCACGAAGCTGAATATACTTGTAGACCCACTGCACACAGTAGTCATGGGGACAAATTATTCCCATTGAAATTCTAGCAGGAAGATTTTAAGCAAGTATGAAGCCAACGGTATTTTCATATCTACTTTATATAATTGCCCAACATTGCTGAAAGGATTTGAATACCTGTGATTTTTTTGCAATTAACTCTGATGCAAGGTACGGTAAAATAAATAAATTTTCGCAGATAAACCACTTGTTTGAGACAAACACTGCCACATGATTAGATGTCCATGACCTGACAAAATCCAAAACAAAGCGTACAGTAATCCACCCTATTTTTAATAGGCGTCATTTTAACAGAGCTTGAATTCTGGTTGCCATAGCGATGGAAGGCATGTTGAGCAACGCAACTCTATGAAGGGGGAAATCGTTTGTTGAGAACATTACAATTAGGCTACATCATGGATTCATAGAAGAACACAACTGTGAACCTAATTTCCCTTGAAATCCATTTTCCACACAGATAAGACGTCCATGTTATTAGGAAACAAACCATCAATGAGACACAGACCAGTCTAAATCACAGCCTACCTCAATACTGAATTTGTGAGGTGAATAATCTATGCCAAATTATCTTTGCAACTGATAGAAGAGAGACGAGAGTGAGGAAACATGACAATTTGACCAAACGAACACAAAAACGAAAAACACATTAAGAAAAAAAACACATCTCAGTGTACAAAGGGCACTAGAGAGAAGTGTATTTCACCAGTGAACTGCAATGTTTGAGTGTTTTTCCAAATAGAGTACATCAATATACATTTAAAAATGCCTGCAGTATATTTCAGGTCCCAGGATCACAGGACTGTAGCATTTCTACAGCACATTCAGCACAGAATCACACAAAAGAACCAATCATCTTGAATCATCTGTAACTATTCTGCTCAAGTAAATACAAAGTCATGGGGTTCAGATCAGCGTTATAGACTGTGGACAAACAGAATACTCCTATTACTGTCAAATATACAGCGATGAAAGTGACAGGAAAAACAGGTGGGGGAAAATGCAAGGCATCATGTCTTTATACCCTTTGATTAAAGCTCAGACAGTTTCAATGCAGTTTTAAGTTCAAGTACAATACATGGCATTGAGCCCACAATTGTGGGAGTTTCTTCAATGCTGCTGAAACAATCTTCAAAACTGAAAAGCATTTCTAAGGTGTTCTTTGTTCAATCCCCAAAGACAACAGACTCTACAATCTTCCACTTTCCTGAGGGCAAATGTTCTACAGGAGAAAGAAAATTCCAGAAGATTAAAGATATGAATCGCTAATGTGAAGCATTAGGATTTTCCACACCATTACAATATTAAGAGTCTGACCTTTGAGACTGTTCTACAAGTGATCCTGAATGGGACTTCAGGTTAAGTTTAAAGAAAAATCATGAATTCCTGTCATCCCTACATAAAAGAGAAGCCAAATTGATTTGGCTGTGAATGTGAACCTCTGTGAAGACTATCCCCCCTCGCTGGAGTCGTGCCGGGAGACTCTACTCTGCGCTGTTATCTTTAAAAGACGTGCCACCTTTTCCTGTGAATCGTTAACGGCCCACATTGACTGCTACACAGCCCCCATCTGGGCAACAGTATTTGTTATAGCACCGCACAAAACTCTGTTATTCAAATGAACCCGTTTAATGATTCAGCCTCGCCCCCAATAAATACAGTTGGTAAATGTTTCAATGTGCTTTAACTGTGTCAGCTGTACTCATCGACCCTAACCCCCATGGGCCCAGAGGGCTGGATAGATTGGACGGATCGAGGAAAAAACAGTGACGATAAGAGAGGGAGCCCCTTTGCCTCCCAGATCTCAGTCGCTAGCAGGGAATACATCTGTGTCTGAGTGTATGAATGAGAGAGAGAGAGAGAGAGCGAGAGAGAGAGAGAGAAGAGGGCATCACAGAGCTGTCTCTGTGCCTCCTTCCTGTTCGACAAAAGAGTCTGGTTAAGGGAACAACAGAGACGGCCGAGCTGGAGAATGAGACAAGCTGCCATATTCTCCCCCCCCCCCCCCTCGTCATCATGTCTCAGAAACAGCACGGTTCCTCATGCAGTGACAAACACTGACAACCAATTACACAACCCTCTGCTACCTCCCTACTTCCTGATAAAGCACTGAATATTCAGATGAGCCATTAAATCTCAATTTCACTACAACCAATTAGTATGAGCTCCTGCCTTGTAAAATCCCCATGAACCTAGCAGAGTGACCCATCAATTTGGGATTTGGGTTTCTGAACATCGGTGCCTTTTAGATTTAAAGCATCGATAGGAGGGATTCAATCATTCAAAAAAGATCATTAAAAAATAATCCATTCAGTTACAATCAAACAGTTTTTTAAATGTGGATGTTCATCTGCACTAAAAGCCATTGAAGAATTGCACAACCAATGAGACTTCACTTTGCTGGCTCTCGTTAAATGGCAAAAAGAACACTGTCTCACGTTTATGACCTGTTATGACTAACTCTCAGTAATGATGATGAGCAATGCAGATTACACTCTCCACGTTATGAAACGGTCACATTCATTTCCCTCTCATCTGATAACCGATTTATCAAAAGGTCTCCTGACTGAAATTTGAGCCAGTAAGAAAAATGTGGGCTGTCATTGACAGCTCTGGGAAAACATCCCATAGGCAGAATATCAGCAATAATCAACTCTTAAATCAACTTGTTCCAGTATCATGAGAGCTTTTGTGGCAACAGTCCAGCACCTGTGCAAGCTTTTCAAAGCGTCTCCCATTCATAAACGCAACACATAAAGGCTCATTGCAAATGACCGCAGGCACTGCATATCAGTATTTCATGACAAAGCATGACATCGCCAGTTGACAAGAACAGACATATTGTAGGCTTACCTTGAATTAAAGATGTTGTTGTTATGCTGTCCTGAATTGTGTGTGCCCTGTGGAGGATAGAAACACAAATGATTCTGAGGTACGGTGAGATTTACCAGGGGTGTCACGTAAAACCAAGACGATAGTCTATAAAACGTCAGTCCAGTGTGAGATTAGCACAGAGGAACCACCTCTCCACAGCCCTTTAGACAAACCCCAACTAATCTGGTTACAACATCACATAAATACACAATAACACCAAACATCATGGTGATGTGGACAATGTCATTCCAGCGTGCTGAGGATGAGTCTCGTTCCTGTGGAAACGTGTGTGAGACATGTCAGTTGTGGCACTCAGAGGGCAGGCCCAGGCTTCGCTCTGCAGCAGGGCTCAGAGGGCGAGGTTGGTGGGAACAGCACAGCCGGCATGCTGCCTCCCTCCCTCACCCAGCTGCCTGTGCTCCAGGACGCCTCTGTAGGAAACACCCTCCCTTCACTCTGCAGGGTCCCCATGCAACTGGACCGTAGGCCTGTACGTACAGTAACCTATGTGCAGACACACACTAACCTAACCCTATACACATGCTGAATGCAAAAGAAAAAAGGAATCACACTCAAATCATGGGACACCTTGAGTCAAAATACATATCTCTGCAAAATGCTTCATATTAAACATATGAATGGACCTACTGGATGGAAGTCATTCATATAGTTTTGTCAATATCAAGGATATTATATGATCTTTTTCGTATATTCAGGTAAATTTTTATGTTTGAATTAATTTAAGGTAGGCTACTGTAAAAGTATCATTCAGTAATTTCTAACTATTGTCCAGATTCTAATGTAAAAGAAATATATAGCGCCAGTGACAACATTGTAAACATTATTAAGAGGAGTACTTTCTAACTCCCCGTTTCCCAAAACAATTATTCCGTGAATGGAAGCAGCACTAATTCAAACAGCGTACTGTGATGCCCAAGAATGATGCTCAAATTAGACACTTACCATTCATTACGCTGTCAGCGCCTCCATCGCCCCTCCCGCTTGAAAACATGCAAATTAAACGTTATCTTCATAGAACGTGGGACTCGTTTCATTTATAAAACACAAGGATACTACTGTATCAATACATAACGTGAGTGCACCGTAATTAAGAATTGCCTACAGCCGGTACAGTTGTCGCATCTACAGCGCAGCCCAGACGCTCTCCTTCCGGCTGCTCGCGGAACAATGGTGCAGCAGCGGTCTGACAGCTACACCCCAACGTGACTTCTCTTAACCAATCACCTTACATGGTTTCAGGAATCAGAAATTGTCCACTAGACACCATGCTATGCATGCCGAGCAAGCCCAATTCAAGCTGTTTGTGGCATCATGGCAACGTTACAACATGACAGACACAGGACTGAAAGGTAGTGTTCCCGCGCAGGCATGATCGTGCCTATAAATGGAATCTTTAAAAAATTCAAGCCAGAAAGCAACGAGACGTTGAAAAACACCTTCCATTGTCTGCGAAAAATCCTTTGTAGACTAATAGCCCACATTAGTCACCAATCTTTCTGAAGGTTATCGGACATTAACAGAGGGTAAACATTATTGTGTAAATTGGGCTTTGTGTATTCTATGTTAATATAAGACAGATGTCTGAATTAGAGTGATCTGGTTTTCCCTACAGAGTTACCACGGTAACACATGGGTCCCTGATACAGCCACACAATATGAATGTGCAGTGCCATCTCGTGGATAAAGTACACATCTTACTAGCAATTACAGTTTTTCACGATTGCTTAAACACATTTCTTGACACAGTCAACCATTTTCTCAAAACTGTAAACACAAAACCAAATATTCAAACTCCATTTCCAAAATCTCTGACTCTTCTGGCAAAATCAAGCACTCGCTCCTAAACCATGTAACCTGTGCTCAAAATCAAACTATGCTTTCAGATCATAAACACAACCAATCAATATATAAACACTATATGGAGCAAGCATTAGACACAACACAAAACAATGGAGAACACAGTATCCAGGCAATGTAGTTACATGTAAAGAATAATTTGTTTACGATGTTTACACAATACATTTATTTACTGTAGCAATAAAGAAAATAGATTTTGGATTTTGAAACACTGGATTTTGGTGTTTCAACACCCATTGACACTTTCCTGATGTATGACCATGTTTAGCCTGTGCTCCTCTCTTTCACCAACCGTCTCTGGAGGAGGGAATCCCTCACTGAATTGCTCATCCCAAGGTTGTTATTTTTTTCCTCCTCAAGTGAGTTTTTCCTTGTCTTCCTTGAAGCTTGAGGTTGGCTGAGGGGCAATTCTATGGACATAATGTGAAGCCCTCTATGACGTTGCTTGTAAGGGCTATACAAATACTGTCCATTTGATTTGATTTGAAAATATTACAGTAACCATCCTAACTTACTGTAGTACTGTCAACAAAGAAAAAACCTTCTGGTGTGCTGGATACAGCCTTGAAAACACTCCACACCTATGTCACCACAGGCCAATTCAATAGCCTGTAGGAAATGTACCCTGGTATATGGGTTTTGGTCATAGTCCTTCCACCGCCACACAGAGAAAAACTCTTCAATTGGATTGAGAAAAGGGCTGTATGGTGGAAGGCAAACATTTACAGTAAAAAATGCTGGTTGATGTTGAACTGTTCTTGTATTTGGACACCACGGTGAAAGCTAACATTGTTCCAAACCAGCATTAGAAACAAGTGTGAACAATTTTGAGTCATTGTGTTTTACAGATGACAACTGTGTTGTAGTTGTGTTTACTGTTTGCCGCCTGTGTTTACCATTTTGCAGCACAAGTGCATCACAGTGCAAACTGTGTTTAGTGAATGAGAATGTGTTTAGAGTTTTGCCAAAAGAGCTTCTGATTTGACAAATTGGTTTAGGTTACTGATCATTTGATTCAGAGAATGGGGTTTAGTGTTTTAGCAATCGTGAAAAACTGTTAAGTCTTCGAATGAAACCAGAATCTCAAATTCAAGAGAGCTGAATAGCTATCACTAATGAATAATCCAATTAAGAATCCAGTTAAGTAGGCCTACGTGTTATAATAACGTTAAATAAATATAATGTCCGACCGTTTTTTGTTACCAGGCAATGTTGAGTTAAAATCAATGGGCACAACAGACAATAGTCTGCTGTTTCACCCAGAACAGTAGGTGATGGGGAAAATACTAACTGTCCTTATTCATTTCATACAAAGTTACAAGCCTGGTACAGTAATCTTGTGTTGGTAATGTCAGGTACAGTGTGAATCAGTCAGACAACTGTAAATACGATGATAATTACAGAGACACCAAATAATTTAAGGTCAGATAAACAATTGTTTTATTTGTGATTTTATTACATTGATGTTACATATTGTGAAAGACTACCAGGGGAATATTTATTTAAGGGTTGACTTCAAGTTTCACATTTCATTCAGTTCATTGTATATTCAGCTTCCAGTCCTTCCAGTCCAGTTACAGGTATGTGGGTAGCTTGACTTCCCATCGATATTGAATTGACATCCACCTTTGCACTTTGATAATAATCTTGCTGTGTAGGGCCAAGTGATCCTTATCCCTGAACGCCAGGAAGCGTCGAAGACAATGAGAGCTCTGTGATTTGGATGATTGATATGTACATACGTACACAGCACCAATCAGAGTAACGCACCAGTTTTACTGGTTAAAGACAAGTGTGTGTGTGTGTGTGTGTGTGTGTGAATCACCTTGACGGTATGAGCAAACAGCCCTCCAGGCTGTGTAATCTGAGTGAAGGGAATCGATATGGGATCAGGCTCTCTGAAACGCGTCTCTCTGGCCTGGGCTGAATTATGCAGTCCTCTCAGGTGAACGAAGCTGATCTGGTGTCCCTCAGTCAACACCAAACACCGGATGCTTCCTGAATATCATGCCTGTGCATTGAGATGACACGTCTCTCTCTCTTTCTCTTTCTCTTTCTCTGTCTCTCTTTCCCTCTCTTCTCTCTCTCTCTCTCTCTCTCTCTCTCTCTCTCTCTCTCTCGCACACTTTCTCTCTCATCCTCTCTGTTCATTCTACAACAGCAAGCTTCAGGTGACTTTGAAAAGGGACAACCAACACAGAAAGGTAAGAATGTAGATTTGAGTAGCTGTGTTGTGTTTTGTGACTGCATTGTAGAGTGATGTTCAACCATATACTGCTATCTGTCTTAAATACGAGTCTACAGTAGACCTACTCACATCAGTAATTATTGCTCTATAATGTTTGGTTTCTGGAATTTCACAATGCAAATTGCATTCTGCCAATGTGACCAAAAAGCTGACATTTTACATGTGTGTGTATGTGAGAGAGAGCCTGTGTGTGTGTGTGTGTGTGTGTATGTGTGTGAGAGCCTGTGCTAAACAGTCTGGATGTGTCCGTGCTTTCAGAATGCTTTGGAGAGCCTTTGTTCAAAGTTGGTTTCCTCGCTCCACTGCAGATAGACGGCTCTTAGACTTCATAGAAAGTGAAGCCCTGTCGCGCGTGGTGACCTGTGTCCTCGCTGCTTGGAGGGAGCCCATGTAGGCTTCCCTAAAGCAAGGTGATACAGTGGCCCTCTCATGGAAATTCAATCAAGAGATGGGCCCTGCGTTAAGGCACTGGAGCCCCGAGCACGCTCGCTCTCACCTCCCCGAGCACGCTGCCACTCCAACGCTACTGTGAACGGCATCCTCACAATACAGGAGAACGACAAAAGTACCTTGTTTCTGAAGACCGAGCCACAATGACCTAGACAATGTTATACACCGCTTATAAACTGTGAATACAGTGCGACTCTATGCGACGTCATAGACCTCGTGTCACATATGATTTCCCAGTTTTCTACAGGGGAAGTATTGGCTCAGTAGGTGTACGTCTTTATACCAATTACAACGTCGTCCTGTGTTCCATGGGAGTAGATGGAGAAGCGATTATTCCTGGCTGCATTCCCTGCTATATGATCTGATGCATATTTACACAACACGAGTAGTTGCCGTACGCAGCTATATGTATGTAACCTGCGAGTTGGAACAGTGACCTCTGGTCAGGTAACTAGAGACGTGCAGGACTTGTGGATCCATTCTCTAGCGCTCACCACTACAGCATAAACATTTATGGAAATGAGTTATTTATATGCAGTACTCTGGAGTGCTGTGGGATGGCTTCTTCTGAATGGTACAGACACACCGTTCACTTACTTTGTGTCAAGTACACCCACAAACATCATTTGTCTATCACATGTTTTGCCTCAGGTTAAAAACCACATATTTAATCGTGCACTGTAGCAAGAGAATTGGAAAATTGTTTGCGGGTCAAAAAGCCAATGATTCAGAGCAAGTAGAGGCTGTCATTCTGAATCACGTGTATTCCAGCCTTTGCTTGTTGTTACTCCTTCCTCTTGTATGAATGGGTGGTGTGGAGTGCCCAGCTACACAGGTCTGGATTAGGGGGAGGAGGGCTGTTTAGGGATATAGGTCTGGGGATTGAGGGTGTCAAAGGAATGTTCTGGTCAGCGTTTGATGAGAGTTGAAAAGTGAGGCTGGGGTTCTGAGAGCTGGTCATTAAGCGTCTCATGTGTGAATGGAAGACGATTAAAGACTGGCCTCACTGCGTTCCTGATTACAGGCAAAACACTGCTCCACTGCCCTCCTCCACTGCCCTCCTCCACTGCCCTCCTCCACTGCCCTCCTCCACTGCTCTCTTTCACTGCCTTCATCCACTGCCCTCCTCCACTGCTCTCTTTCACTGCCTTCATCCACTGCCCTCCTCCACTGCCCTCATCCACTGCCCTCCTCCACTGCCCTGATCCACTGCCTTCCTCCACTGCCCTCCTCCACTGCCCTCATCCACTGCCCTGATCCACTGCCCTCATCCACTGCCTTCCTCCACTGCCCTCCTCCACTGCCCTCATCCACTGCCCTCCTCCACTGCCCTCCTCCACTGCTCTCTTTCACTGCCTTCATCCACTGCCCTCCTCCACTGCCTTCCTCCACTGCCCTCCTCCACTGCCCTCATCCACTGCCCTGATCCACTGCCCTCATCCACTGCCTTCCTCCACTGCCCTCCTCCACTGCCCTCATCCACTGCCCTGATCCACTGCCCTCATCCACTGCCCTCATCCACTGCCCTCCTCCACTGCCCTCATCCACTACCCTGATCCACTGCCCTGATCCACTGCCCTCATCCACTGCCCTCATCCACTGCCCTGATCCACTGCCCTCCTCCACTGCCCTCATCCACTGCCCTCATCCACTGCCCTGATCCACTGCCCTCATCCACTGCCCTAATCCACTGCCCTGATCCACTGCCCTCCTCCACTGACCTCATCCACTGCCATCATCCACTGCCCTGATCCACTGCCCTCCTCCACTGCCCTCATCCACTGCCCTGATCCACTGCCCTCCTCCGCTGACCTCATCCACTGCCCTGATCCACTGCCCTCATCCACTGCCCTGATTCACTGCCCTCCTCCACTGCCCTGATCCACTGCCCTGATCCACTGCCCTCCTCCACTGCCCTCATCCACTGCCCTGATCCACTGCCCTCCTCCACTGCCCTGATCCACTGCCCTCATCCACTGCCCTGATCCACTGCCCTCCTCCACTGCCCTCATCCACTGCCCTGATCCACTGCCCTGATCCACTGCCCTCCTCCACTGCCCTGATCCACTGCCCTCCTCCACTGCCCTGATCCACTGCCCTCCTCCACTGCCCTGATCCACTGCCCTGATCCACTGCCCTCCTCCACTGCCCTGATCCACTGCCCTCATCCACTGCCCTGATCCACTGCCCTCCTCCACTGCCCTCATCCACTGCCCTGATCCACTGCCCTCCTCCACTTCCCTCATCCACTGCCCTGATCCACTGCCCTCCTCCACACTCCACTGACACCGTGCCCTTGTTGAGTGGATCTGTTCAAATGTGCTGTGCATTCACACGTTCTGTCCTCAGATGTCATACAGCGATCCCTTTTTTATTCTTAATGAGTTTATGTCAGGTTTTTTGACCCCTCTTCACATCATTATAACACGCGTTAATGAAGACTGCCCTCGTGTCATTTTCCTTTTGTGTCTGGCGTCTGTTCCGCAAATTACTTTCATCCTCGAACCGTGTGATTAGAGTCTTTCTCTAACAAGGTGGTCTGGGATAGAAACCTCTCTCTTTTGTAGCCAAATTGTAAATAATTGTATGAATATATTGCAGGGTGGGATAAGTAATGCTTGTGGTTAGAGCATTTGACAGTACATCAGCTGGTCGCAGGTACAAATCCCCCTGTATGTTATTCTTTAAATAACGTTTCTGCCAAATGAATACATGACATTGTACAGATTAGGAATTCAGATGATGGGAGTCTATGCCATGCTGCACACACATCTGTTTTAAGCTCCTGGTCTTTGTCTCAGTTAACTGGTTGTTGTCATGTGACCACACAGTGAACAACTATGTTCGTACTCCTTAATGTAGGGATTTATGTCTGCCACCAGGTGGCAGTATAGCACTCTGGAACACCTCTGGGAGATTGACTAGCACTCATTTCTGAGACAATGTGATTTTTTTTGACCAAAAAATGCTAAACCAACAATATGTTGAGTGACAGTATCACCAACTATTGAGATTTTTCTTTTTCTCAATAGCTGTGAGCATCAGACTATTTGTGTGTGATTAGCCACCGTCTAAAACTAAAGAATGTGGTTGCAGGTCTGCCTGTAGTTTAGTCTGTCCTCAGAAGGCTAAACAAGCCGTCTGTTCATATCCTCGTGGCTGTTCATGTATCACGCCGGTGATGTTCCAGGCTCTGTGAGGAGATGTGCTGTTCTTTTGACCTTCCTGTAGGCAGCAGTTTCAGGCAGGACACGGTGAACCTCTTGCATATGAAGGCCGATGGCCGATGCTACAACAGCAACTTCAGTTCATCAGCCAACATACAGCAGGTACAGGTCTTGATTGGACATCGGCCTAAGGGTGACCATACCTCATATTTTGCTGAGAGAAATGTAGGTCACCCTCTCTTGTGTCATTGCTCTTTTGTCACTTGAGACAGTTATTTTTAGATTCTTTTTTAGTTTCAGTCGTAGCTTTGGGTGCAGAGATTGGGTGACGAGGGTGCCAGTGTCCTAGGACAAGGCTATATATACGTGCTGTTGCCATGAATGTGGCATGTTGTTCGCTGCACATCTTTACGTTTGGCCTGGGACGCCTCTTGATGTGTTCCCGTCGAAGGCCCTTTGAAGAGGAGGCGAGCGCTCATGGCGTTCCTCATGCCACTGTCCTCCTTCGGGGGGGAGAGGGGTCTCCAGCTCCCAGGTCAGCGCTCCCTGACAGAAAACTCAGTTCCCATCCTGTGTCTCAGACGCCCGTTACCTCAGGACCCAGTCCTCGCCCAGAGCCTCAGACTTTGTGCTGAAGTAAGGAGAGGGCCCTGGGAGCTGGTGGCTGAAGTCCCTGGTGATTATCTTACCGACACCTGAGACTGTGATAGACAGACAGGCGTGGGGGCCGGCAGCAGCTATATATCTGTCCCGTTTCCTCTGCACGATAGCTATGGGAAACACTGACCTGACATTCCATCAGGATGATGCGTCCCCTCAGGTGGGCTAAGTACCGCGGCCGCCACAGACGTGAGGTCATCAGGCCTCAGACACATCTGCCCCTGATGGGCGGAGGCCGGCCTCTTCTCAGACGTAGGGTGTGGAGGAGCGCTGGACAGGAACTTCGGCCAATCCTGAGGCATATTGGATGTGCCATTTTAATCATTCTAAGTAGCGATGCTCCAAAGAAATCTGCCCATTTAATTGTTAATGCTTTCTAATCCATCCTTGGATTGGCCGCAAATCTAATTAACTCTATGTGCTCAATCCTAGGAATGTGAAGAATGGAGGGAGGGAGGGTGAAGGAATGAGAGGTGGGAAAACATGGAGAGAGAGAGGCTGTTGCAGACAGAGAGAGAGCGTAGGAAAGAGGTGAGAAGGAGAGTGAGAGAAAAAAAGATGAAAAGGAGAGAGAGAGAGACAGAGAGAGAGAGAGAGAGAGAGAGAGAGAGAGTGAGAGAGAGAGAGAGAGATAGAGAGAGAGAGAAAGAGAGTTGGAGCGGATAACCTTTCCTGTAGTTTGTGACCCTGCAGTCCATAGCCTGGAAGCTAGGGTTTGAATGAAACATTCAGCCCATACATAATTCCAGACGTTCCTATTCTGCCGGTCTCTGTGAATCCAAATTGGTCATTCCCCTCATTGTCAAACCACTGTGTGATTCTTTCCAGTGAGGAGTTTTCAATAGTGGCACTAAGCTTCTCCCAAATTACACTGTTTAATCCCTACGCTGCAGGGCATGTAGGCTTTGGTGAAAGAAGGCTACATGCTCTCTGTTCTGTATCCTCCATGTTAATGATTCCTACCGAGAGCTGTGCCTTTTAGATACAAGGTTGCAGGTCCACTGCTGTTCATCTTTCACACAATATTCTCCAGTGTGTCAGCTAGGAGGTTCCTTGCTACACTCTTATGTGAAAAAGACATTCATTTGAAACATCAACTCAGTTGAATGGTGTTTGGCAGTTTGACAGCTCTCTGCATAAGGCAAGTTACAATGATGGACACACTGTAAATTCAGGTTAAATAAGTAGGTTGCTTCAGTTGTAGTCTAAAGGAACCTGTGTTAAAACCCTGTTTGTTTTTAGGCTGAATGATATGCATTGTCTTGCAGGTGTGTTCTTCATTTTTTTCTATACATGAATGCCTTTTTTCAGAACGGAGTCTGTTTTGTTGCCACGGCAAACTGTGATGAGGAGGTGGTGAAAAGTCAGGGAGAAAGAAGTTTTTGTGAAGGGAGCTATGAAGGTCGTTTAGAGACTGACAACTGAGCCAATCCACCATTCTAGAACGGGGTATTCTAGAAAAGGGCATTCTAGAACAGGAAATTCTAGAAAAGAGCATTCTAGAACAGCACCAAAGCCTAACAAAACCTGGTACTGTTCCAGATAGAAAACTCCAAGAGCCTCCTGCAGGATTTTCCTCATCTAGGAAACGTGCCTTTTGCAATGCACTGTAGTCAAGCAGACTGTTTGTCATTTCTCACAGATACCCAGATAGTATGTTCATCAACAGTTGCCAGAGCAGTAAATCCAGACTGTATGAAAATGTTGTGGTGGTGAAGCAGGTCTCCAAACAAAGCTTGAGCTGTATGTTGATGATCAGCACACGTCGTCAGGAGTATGGCCGAACACACAGATAGGCTTTGGATTCATGACATACCTCAGTCAGTGAGGGAACACACAGATAGGCTTTGGATTCATGACATACCACAGTCAGTGAGGGAAAGCAGGGATCCTGGTGAGAGAGGGTTGGTTCTGAGAACGGCTCCAAGCGATTGATCCAAATTCCGTCATTCCAAATATGGAACAAATGTGTCGTTGTGTGAAGCCCCCTTGTCTTCCTGTGCTTTATTAACTGTCATGTGTTCTTTCTGAACCCTAAGATGGCATGTTCTTCTCAACAGGGGGTTCTGCTGGGCTTTCTTGTGACATTTGATATTTTTGTCGAATCTGGCAGCAATCCTCGGTTATAGTGCACCAACTGTATAAGACAATCCCATAAAGCTGTCTTCTCCCCTGCTTGGATGGTGGTAAAGCTTTACAATCCTGTTCAATGCAACATTCAAGCCGTGTGTGTGTGTGTGTGTGTAGGTGTGTGTGTAGGTGTGTGTGTGCCTTGCATTCCCAGTACTCCACACAGGACCAGCTACACAACTGGACTGTGTCTCCAATTAGCATGACACACACGCACACGCACACGCACACGCACACGCACACGCACACGCACACACAGTCTGCCAGAACAGGGAAGCTTGCCTCGCGTTCCACTGCACGCCGCCAGCCCTCTCCTCTCACATCAGAGGCGGGTGCAGCCTCCGTCGGCCTCCGTCGCCCCCTCACACGGTAGCTGGTGGTGAGGCGGTGAGGCAGTGAGGTGGTGAGGCAGTGAGGCAGTGAGGCGGGCTGTCTGGAGTCCTGACTGCCCGGTGTACCTGTCTGACTGCGTGGGTGGAAGCGCCGTGCTGCAAGAGCTGCCGCTGATTTGTTCCCAATGACACGGCTCCCCCCACCTTCAATCTGATAGAAGGAGATCCGCCGCTGGAGGGAAATATTCACCGTGCCGGTCATAACAGCAGTGGGATGTGTGTTAGAAAGATACGCTTCTCAAATCTTCCTCCAATACAGAGAGAGAGATGTGATTCAGACTGTGCAGGTGATGGGTTGGGGCGAGGGTGTATTGGAAAGGCCTTGTGTTTTCAGTGCTTTTGTCCTCACGTTCGGATGGTTTGTCCTCCAACACAATCCTGTCCCACAATTTGGAATGCCTTTACGTTCATGTGGCGGACACACACAGTAAAAAGCGTCTCGACAGCAATTGTATTCTGTTGCCTCCGTCCGAAAAGCAATCACACACGGTAGACACGCAACCAGATGAAGAGCACGGGAGAGATGCGAACCAGAGTCCTGGAATATAAATCAGCCAATCACGTATGAGCTGCATCTGTCTGTCAACTTTCTCAGACAAGCATTTCTCCTCAGGATGAGGGCTGGCCTGCCGCGAGGGAGATAAAGCTCCACACACCATCTCTCCTCTCCCCGTCTCCTGCTGCGCTCAGGCACTGCCCGCCTCACAGTTTACGTCTCAATCTGGCGCCCTGATCTCGGTAATCACTATTGGAAATATGTTGGCCCACTTTCACCGAGTGACGGCCTCATCTCATCTCCTTGCTGTTTCTGGACAGTGTGACAGCGGGGTTCGGGCGAGAGCTTGCGATGATGCTCCAGGATTGTGTTGAATTTTAAACACTGAAGTGGTCAAGCTGTTGGTTGGTTTTCATAGCTAAGCTTTCCGCATTTTGAAGGAGCATTCGTGATGATTTGAATGTTGGTTGTTTCAATGCGGCACATCCTTGGGTAGGCCTACGTCAGAAGCCACATTTCGTTGATTTGGAGTTTTCCTTTTTAGACCATGCTATCTTGAGCCAGACTTGGTATTCCTATTGGAAACCACCTTTCCAAAGTAGCCAGTGACCCAACACCATCCTAAATATATCTGAGTTAAACATAGAGATGCTCGGGAAATCCAGACACCCATCTTTTCTAAATAGTGTAAAGTGAACACCCCCCCCCCTGCCTCAGAATACAGAACACATCCAGAACCTGATGTTGACACGAGGGATGTCACACGTCTTTCCTGCTTAGTCGGCGTGGCAATGTTTTACTTTGACAATGCCACAAACAGCAGGAAAGAAAATCACAAATGGAAAATAACCTGCATTATTTTGTATGAGTAGGAGTGTAGGGTAGGGAAGATCTTAGAGCCGTTTGGAGAGAGAGAGAGAGAGAGAGAGAGAGAGAGAGAGAGAGAGAAAGAGAGAGAGAGAGAGAGAGAGAGAGAGAGAGAGAGAGAGAGCTCAGACATTTTAAAGCGAGTCGGGAATGCAATAATTTGTTCCAGAGGGAGACATGTCCTGAGGAGATTTTCTCATCTCTTCAGTTATCTTCTTTTCTCCTCTCCTCTCGTCTCCTCTATTCTTTCTATTTACATTCTGTTATCACCGCTCCTCTCCCATCTGTTCTCGCTCTCTCGTGTGACTGTTTAGTCCTGCTGATCTGGCAGGCCCTGGGTTTCTCCAGCAGCGGAGCTCTAAGATGGTGGTTTGAGCTTCTACCCGGGGAAGAGACAGGCTGTGTCTGTCTTAATCCTCCTGGAGAGACTCTGTTGGGAAATGTGCCAACCAGGGTTAGGGTTAGGGTTAGGGGGTACAGTTCATCTGGTTAGGGTTAGGGGGTGCAGTTCATCTGGTTAGGGTTAGGGGGTGCAGTTCATCTGGTTAGGGTTAGGGGGTGCAGTTCATCTGGTTAGGGTTAGGGTTAGGGTTAGGGGGTGCAGTTCATCTGGTTAGGGTTAGGGGGTGCAGTTCATCTGGTTAGGGTTAGGGTTAGGGTTAGGGTTAGGGGGTGCAGTTCATCGGGTTAGGGTTAGGGTTAGGGGGTACAGTTCATCTGGTTAGGGTTAGGGGGTGCAGTTCATCTGGTTAGGGTTAGGGGGTGCAGTTCATCTGGTTAGGGTTAGGGTTAGGGGGTGCAGTTCATCTGGTTAGGGTTAGGGGGTGCAGTTCATCTGGTTAGGGTTAGGGGGTGCAGTTCATCTGGTTAGGGTTAGGGGGTGCAGTTCATCAGGTTAGGGTTAGGGGGTGCAGTTCATCTGGTTAGGGTTAGGGGGTGCAGTTCATCTGGTTAGGGTTAGGGGGTGCAGTTCATCTGGTTAGGGTTAGGGGGTGCAGTTCATCTGGTTAGGGTTAGGGGGTGCAGTTCATCTGGTTAGGGTTAGGGGGTGCAGTTCATCTGGTTAGGGTTAGGGGGTGCAGTTCATCTGGTTAGGGTTAGGGGGTGCAGTTCATCTGCAAACAGTTTGGGAAACATAAAGAGGTATATTTCTGTGCCCGGCAACGCTGATCAGAAGACAGTGAGCTGTTTTGTTGTACCCTCAGACTCCCAGTCCTCCTGAGAGAGTTTATAAAAGAAAGAGGGAAGTAAGCTTATCTTGTTGCTGATGTCACCTACCTTCCTGGCTTCCATGGCAATTAGGAAGCAAGCAATTGCTTTTGCTTGACTGTGCTTCCTGTTTTGTTCCGTAGAGCTGTCACATCACAAACAAACATGATGGAGATCCTGGAGCTGCTGAATGTGGTGGGGGGGGGGATGTGGCTGGAAAGGACAGCTCGAGAGAGAGAGAAAGACTTTTGGGGGTTCTGGAGCCTGCCTCTCTCTGTGGGATTTTCCACTCTGATTCCTCCAGTCCAGGATGTCGCTAGGCTGAACGGTCAGCAACGTTCTCATGTCTGCAGGGAGACAAGCCTGTCTGCTCTTTCAATAGAACATCTGTAGAACTGAAGAGGCAGTGGACTACAGCCAGGGAACAACAGCCTCAACCACAGTTCAACATCACCATTAAAAACACACCTACCTCCAAACCTTCCTTTCAAAGAACAAAATGAAACCGTAGAGAACAATAGTGCTTCAATAAATCGTACACAAATTGCTAGATTCAATTCTTCCCATTGTCGTTTCTAGCTGCCTCCAAGCGGGGGAAATGAGCTTTTACAGAGTACAGGCTGCCACGAAAGTATGTCAGGAAAGGAAAAACAAGTAACCGAGTGCACGCTGTAGCAGGGGAATGATTAAAAATGAATGACAACAGATTTTGTTATTGATGTCATGCGTTGAATATGCATGCACTTTGTGTTTGTCTATGCCACGCCGATATCGCAATGTTCACACTTCTTCATGTGGATTGTAACATTTTCATCATGTTGGTCACGTAAAATATTTAGCTGAAGGCTCTGTAATTACCCGTGCAATCTTAGTCTTTAATCTAGAAATGTTTTCAATTATTAGATTTTCAGACTGTTTGCTAAATCAGAACTGGAGGCCACATGCAGTCACACGTTGTTTACAACAGTTAGGTCTGCAGTGTAGTCTGGAATAAATCACAACAAAACAAAGTTATAATTCATTTATATTCTTGGATCTTCAAGTTATCATCCAAACGTCAGTTCTTTCCTGGTTTACTTATTTGCTCTGCAATCAGCACATTTGTGAGTGTTGATTTATTTTGGAGAGTGATCCTGCATGCTCGCCTCAACCTGTTTCTTGAGAGAATGTGTGTCACATCTGAGTGACCAGTTTGGGACTCAAATAAACCCACCAGGTTGTGTTTGTCAGCGCTCAGGGGGTCAGCTAGGATACCACACATCTTCTACTCTCATCCATAGTCGCGTCCTGCAGTTACCATAAACCAGCCTCTGATTGGTACTTAGACACTGTGCTAGTCTCAGGACTGCAGGAATGAAGTACAGTATACTCAAGCTGAGGTAACCTGATGCACAGGAGAAGGTGTTACGCTGTGGGCCACTATATAGCATTTTCCTAATGTGTGTTTTTATTAGCGCTACTCTAGTGTCAATTACAGGGCTGTTGCTCAGTGACTAAACTCTTGCCTGCATACCCCAGCCAATGCTACAGTAGAAATCCTTGTTTATCCACCCAGGGGAAGCTGGACGCCCTGTTTGTAACACTGCATGAAACTGATATCTTTATGAGGGTCAAATCGAACCAACGGTTTCCGTGCAGTTTGAGGGGCTCGACAGACACGGTAAAACATGTAGCTCAGAGTGTCTGTGGTCGGAGAAAACAGCCCCGCGACTTCTTTTTGTGATGTATTGATCTGCCTTGGAGGGGCTGTGGCGGGGATGGGACTCATTGTGATGCGATCCACGGCCAGGAGGGGGGCAGCTCTGCCTGAAGACCCCGCCGTCTTCTGGGGGTAGCAGCGCCCGAGGCAGCATGCCTCCACAGCAGCGCTAAGCTACTGTACTGGGCAGACGGTCCAACGCCAGGGAAGTACCTCAGTGTATCGTCCAGACTGGGAGGCCGGCCAGGGTTGCACGGTGAAATCTCTGTCAGCTGTGCCCAGTCAATGTCAGAGCACTGTGGTGCTGAGCTTCATGCTGATTTCTGACTTGGTGAAGGGCGGGGGGCAGGGGGCGGGGGGGAGGAGGGGGGCTCATCTGTTGTAGACCACCAGATGGTGTCATCGCTGAAACCCTGGTAATGAAAATGGGCTCTTAGGGTCTCAGCTCAGATATTATAGGCTGTGTGGACCACCTATGGTAACCAGGAACAGATGACATGGGGGCCGGGCAGTGATGGAACACCAGGTTGATGTAGTGTGGTGGTCGCTGTGGTGGTGATTCCATCTTGCTGTTGGTTGTTGGAGGACTATTAATTAGCACTGGCAACATTCAGTGTGATGTTAATATGATTAAACTGCCTCGTAAATGCACAGCAGGACACATACAAATTGCCATTTTAGCATGTCAGGATAACATTAGCGTTCCATCTAACAAAATTATGATTTACAAATAAAAGTAGACAGGAAATAAACACATTAGTTTTGATGTTACTCTGCACTAATAAAAGACCTGAAATGGAAATTGCTGCTTTGTGCTGCCCTAGTAAACTGAAATTACCTTTTTAGATTTATGTTCATTTAATCAACCATAGTTTGTAGATAACGCAGATAAAATAAGCTGATTATGTAAATTCCTTTTTGCAGTGTTGTTTCTACAAGTGCAGATACTATTTGCATTCCGTTTGAAATGATTCTAAGACTGGCATCATAATGAGGAAGGCTCTCATGCGGCTGCGGAGAGAAGAATCCTAGTCAGACACAGGACTGGTATATGATCAACCTCCAGCACATATCTGATAACGATGCTGATTCATTTGGATGCTTATCGATTATCGACTGAACCCTTATCTTTATTGTTAATCATACTTTAGCACTTGCTTAACGACAGCTCACAATACAAGCAACAAAAGTGTGCAGCTGGGCAAGGCTGTGGATGAGTTTGGCAGGCTCTCAGGGGGCTGTGGATGAGTTTGGCAGGCTCTCTGGGGGCTGTGGATGAGTTTGGCAGGCTCTCAGGGGGCTGTGGATGAGTTTGGCAGGCTCTCAGGGGGCTGTGGATGAGTTTGACAGGCTCTTTGGGGGCTGTGGATGAGTTTGGCAGGCTCTCAGGGGGCTGTGGATGAGTTTGGCAGGCTCTCAGGGGGCTGTGGATGAGTTTGGCAGGCTCTCAGGGGGCTGTGGATGAGTTTGGCAGGCTCTCAGGGGGCTGTGGATGAGTTTGGCAGGCTCTCAGGGGGCTGTGGATGAATTTGGCAGGCTCTCAGGGGGCTGTGGATGAGTTTGGCAGGCTCTTTGGGGGCTGTGGATGAGTTTGACAGGCTCTTTGGGGGCTGTGGATGAGTTTGACAGGCTCTCTGGGGGCTGTGGATGAGTTTGGCAGGCTCTCAGGGGGCTGTGGATGAGTTTGGCAGGCTCTCAGGGGGCTGTGGATGAGTTTGGCAGGCTCTCAGGGGGCTGTGGATGAGTTTGGCAGGCTCTCAGGGGTCTGTGGATGAGTTTGGCAGGCTCTCTGGGGGCTGTGGATGAGTTTGGCAGGCTCTCAGGGGTCTGTGGATGAGTTTGGCAGGCTCTCAGGGGGCTGTGGATGAGTTTGACAGGCTCTTTGGGGGCTGTGGATGAGTTTGGCAGGCTCTCAGGGGGCTGTGGATGAGTTTGACAGGCTCTTTGGGGGCTGTGGATGAGTTTGACAGGCTCTCTGGGGGCTGTGGATGAGTTTGGCAGGCTCTCAGGGGGCTGTGGATGAGTTTGGCAGGCTCTCAGGGGGCTGTGGATGAGTTTGGCAGGCTCTCAGGGGGCTGTGGATGAGTTTGGCAGGCTCTCAGGGGTCTGTGGATGAGTTTGGCAGGCTCTCAGGGGGCTGTGGATGAGTTTGGCAGGCTCTCAGGGGGCTGTGGATGAGTTTGGCAGGCTCTCAGGGGGCTGTGGATGAGTTTGGCAGGCTCTCAGGGGGCTGTGGATGAATTTGACAGGCTCTTTGGGGGCTGTGGATGAGTTTGGCAGGCTCTCAGGGGGCTGTGGATGAGTTTGGCAGGCTCTCAGGGGGCTGTGGATGAGTTTGGCAGGCTCTCAGGGGGCTGTGGTCCAGGGAGAGTGTGGAAGGTGGCAGGAGTGATGTGGAGCCCAGGGGCCAGGCAGCAGAGGAATCTTCTGTCTCTTAAATAGTTAGCTCATTATTCCTGCTGGACAGAGGCTGCCTTTGCCCTGCTTGGCAGGCTGGCCATGTGTTCACTGATATGTAAAGGCTTTAAGTGTCTGATGGAAGTCACTTCTTATCTCCTGTGAGGGCAACACCCCACCTTTGACAGTCTCTGTCTGTGTGTGTGTGAGTGTGTGTGTTTGTGTGTGCGTGTGGTGGTGTGTGCGTGTAGCAGACTGTATCTGAAGCGCCCTCCTCCTCGGCTCTGCATGACTTCTCTCTCTCTTGTGGATCACAGAGGGCTAACAGGCGCCGACTGAAGCAGAGCTGCCATGAGGCTAACAAGAGGCCTGAACAGCAAAGAAAAGCTGCAAACTGCACTGTTATTTTCGACATTAATGAGATTTAAAAGCATTGTTTAACCAGAAACCCTTTCCTTGAAAGCATGCCAAAGCTAAACAGTAGCCGCTCCCTCTTGCAGTGAGTGTTTGGATGTGTGTCTGAGACCCATCCTGGCCCATCAGAGAGCTCTGCATGAACAGGACCCCCGCATCGCTCCTGTGGGGTGGCGGCAGCTAGAATGCCACGGTGTCCTTCTTCAAGGCAGTTGACATCTAGAGAGGCGGGTATGGGTTACACAGGCGGCAGACGCCGTACAGTTGATGCATGACAGCCACGTCTGGCCTCCCTTCCTCCTCTCCTCTTCCATCCTACACCTCCCCTACTCCCCTACTCCCTCCCCTACTCCCTCCCCTCCCTTTCTCCCCCCTCCCTCCCTCCCCTCCTTCCCTCCCTTTTTTCCCTTCTCCCTTCCTCCCCTCCTCACCTCCCCACAGAAAGAATAATTTGATGCTGGATACACAAAACAGAAATTACATGGGGGGTGCATTTCAGGGCAGGGGTTGTATTCTGTCTTGCCAGGTAATGCACCCCCTGCTAACTCTGACTAGGAAAGTGCCACATACATGACACTTACTCTGATTACTCACACTAGTCCCCTCAATGTACAGTACAAATAATTTGATGCTGGGGTATACAGAACAGAAATTACATGGGGGGTGCATTTCAGGGAAGCGCAGTATTGTGTCTTGCCAGGAAATGCACCCCCTGCTAACTCTAACTAGGAAAGTGACACACGCATGAAACTTACTCTGGTTACTCATATTAGTCCCCCCATTGTACAGTAAGAATGATTTGATACTGGGATATACAGAACAGAAATCACATGGGGGTGCATTGCAGGGCAGGGCTTTGTTGGGTCTTGCCAGGATCACATAGGGGTGCATTTCAGGGCAGGGCTGTATTGTGGGGGTGCATTTCAGGGCAGGGCTGTATTGTGGTCACATGGGGGGTGCATTTCAGGGCAGGGCTGTACTGTGGGGGTGCATTTCAGGGCAGGGCTGTACTGTGATCACATGGGGGTGCATTTCAGGGCAGGGCTGTATTGTGGTCACATGGGGGTGCATTTCAGGGCAGGGCTGTATTGTGGGGGTGCATTTCAGGGCAGGGCTGTATTGTGTCTTGCCAGGAAATGAAGCGACAGAAAAAATGATTCGCTCTCGATCAAATTTCAGAAACCTGCTTTCTTGACTTTTTCTAGATCTGTGTGTTTGTTCACTCAGTATTTAATTATATAATAATATATATATATATATATAATAATTATTATATATAATAATTAAGTTTTAATTGTCATTCTAGTTTGAAGTTATTCTGCTTCTGTTTCTGTAAAGTAGCCAGGGGTGAAAGTAAGCCGGTACTGGCCGGTACGCCGTACCGGTAAGAAATGACGACACACGAACAGGCCCGTCGCTACAAGGCAAGCAAAACAAGCAATTGCTAGGGGCGCCGAGCTGGTGCTCACTCAAACTGTGTGAGCGCCCCTTTGATAGTCAATGCAGTAAAGTGCAATGACACTGTTATCGGGATCCCCCTCAAGGGGCCCCTCTCATGATCTGTGCTGCTGGCAAAATACAAAACCTTGTCGTCGGCAGTCATCATGAAACGGAATGATCAAAAACAGATACAGGTGGGTTGAAGAGTGATACGAAGTATATAAGAAGTCCTAGTGAATGCTTGATAAGTAGACTATAATACAGTAAATAAATAAATAAATAATAAATCATTTGGCTAAGTGAAATTACATTAAACCTGTATTATAGTACCACCAAGAAATAAAAACTACTTTCACCCCTGAAAATAGCTAAACTACTGAACTGATTTCCAGATATACTGAAATGCGGAAATAGTGAAAATGTTCAAAGCTTCTTTCTCATCCTTATAAGACTTGAGCGTTTCATACGCGAGTGTGTGAATGTGTTTCACATACGCTGGGAGAGCAGTTCATATGTGTATGTGTACGTTTTCAGTAGAATGAATGTGTGTGAACGTGAATGTGTATGTGTTTGATATGTGTTTGTGTGTGTGTTTCATATGTGTTTGTGTGTGTGTTTCATATGTGTTTGTGAAACACAGTCCTCATACTGATCCTCAACATCCGTCCATTCATTTCTATTGGCCATATTTCACCACAAATGATCTCACAGCTCTCCACCATGTTTGCCTTTGTTGTTCCCCACTCTACCATCTTGGTTTCATTCTGTCAGGTGATCATTTCATGGAGGCAGTAGGCCAGAGATGTTTGGGCTTTATGTTTGAGCTGTAAAGAACCCCTCAGCCTGTAGCCATGTGAAATGCTCAGGTGGAGTACAGGCGACAGTGCGTAAAAACCTCTTGCAAATTAGTCATTTCATCTATCGAAAAATACCCCTCAATAAAGTTAGGAACCAAAATGAATAATCAAAATGCGTGTGTCTTATGGAATCCATGGTTCTTGGAAATTTGGAACCGGTTCTAAAATGGAACCGGTTCTCAATACCCAACCCTATCACCACCTCCCCCCTCCCCCTTCCTCCCCACCACCCCCTCCCCCCACAACACCCCTCCTCCCCCTCCCCTCCTCACCCCTCCTCTCTGTCTCCAGGGGATACCAGAGTCAGGCTGGCGCCTCAGTTCTCACTCCAGCTGAGCCAAGCCGGCCAGGGGCGAGCAGCCCTGCTCTGGCTCTCTCTCTCTCCCTCTCTCCTTCTGTCTCTCTCTCTCTCTCTCCCTCTCTCCTTCTGTCTCTCTCTCTGTTTCTCTCTCGCTCTCCTTCTGTCTGTCTGTCTCTCTCTCTCTGTTTCTCTATGTCTCTCTCTCTGTCTCTCTCCTCCTCTCTCTCTGTCTCTCTCCTCCTCTCTCTCTGTCTCTCTCCTCTCTCTCTCTCTCTCTGTCTCTCTCCTCCTCTCTCTCTCTCTCTCTCTCTCTCTCTCTCCTCCCCTCTCTCTCTCTCTTTCTAACGACGAGCCGCAGGTGTCTCCTCTGCCAGCCATGCCTTCCCAGCCCCCCCCCATCATCCCCCTCCTCCCCTCCTCCCTCCCTCCACCCCCCCACCCCTGTGGCCCGCATCATGACATCACCTAATATTACACCCCTGAACCCAATAACACACATCACATGGGATGAGGAATGGGAGGCGGGGCGGGGGAAAGGGTCGTTTTCGCTGCCATTAACTGTCACTCAAACAATCAGTCCCCTGTCGTCCTCTTCACACTGTCTGGGGTATTTTAGGACAGAGAGACCGTTTAAGTATTTGTTGTAGCCCTCCTGATGTATGTGATGTATGTGATTGGGTGTGTATGAAAGCCTGAGACAGCTGCAGCGTCAGTGCGGACAGTGGGCCATGCTGGAGTCTGGTGATGATGAAACCGCCGTGATCTGATTTATTAGCGGACAGAGGTCCGCTCCTGGATGATGGCCTACAGGAAGTGTGAGCATGTGGATTTCTGGGAGTTGACACGAAAGGCAGGAAAGCTTCACCTGCTAAAAAAAGCACCTCTGGGCCCGTGGTTTTACAAGTGGGCGGGGGGTCTAAAATAAAATCAGCTGTCTCTGTGTGCTCGTTGGACAGAGGAGGACACGTACTGCTGGAGCTGGTCTCCAACTCTGACTGGGATTTGCTTGGGGCTCGGACTGACGCCCTGCAGGACAGGGGTGGCTTTGGCCTTCGTGTGGGATTCTACCTTCGGAGTGACCAGTTTTATAGACTTCTTTGACCTGGTAGGTGGCACAGCCTTTATCCAGCAACCTGTGTGTGTCGGGTTAAGTGTGCTCACAGTGCTACTAATGCAGGCTCTGGTTAGAAGCACATGGCCACTGATTAGTATACCCTGATGTTAATATACTGTGCTGTCACTTATTGTCAAACTTGAGGAACTTATGAGTAAAAGTAGAAGATGGAAAAAGAACCTTTATATCCAAGTCGTGGGTTTTGAGCGCTTAATCCATGTTTCTGGAGCGGGGTCTGACAACGCTTTAGCAGTTTTCTGTCCCTGCAAACCCCCTCAGAATAGCAGGCCAATCAGACACTGTGTATCACCATGGGCCAGGGCTGATGGATGTTTAGCAATCAGACTGTGGGTCCACCTGGAGCAACGGGGGCATTTTGATTTGGGAAAGTTTGGGTTCACAAGGACTCGCGTCCAGTTGAAGTTCAACATACCTGCTGATCTGAACATACCGCAAACAAGGTATCTGGCACTCTGTCAAAGACAGATGGCGTTTCTGTGAAAAGTGGTGCCACCGTGGAAACCCCATATGAATCCTACAGATTGGTACTTTGTTGTACGTTAACTGTGTGTTTGGATGCGGAGATGACGAGATCCACTTCTCTGGGACAACTAAGCACGGACCTGCAGTTTCTCTTGCGCTTTCAGAGAGAAATACGACTCTACCAGGCACCAAAGTTTAAAATAGGGTTGATTTATTTTTGCAGGTACTTGGCGCCTAGATTACTTCACTTTCCTGTTACGTGAGCTCCCAACCCAACATGAGATAGGCCCGAGACTGGAGACACATTTGGCATCGGATTCGCAGTCCTCTGTACGTGAAATATTGCATTCCCGCAATGGCAACTGGCTAAATAATTTTTTAACGTTACAGCTTTGTATGATTGAATAGCATAGAGCACTGATTATATATACAGTAGCCAAAGTGGATTGATGGTTTTGGAGGAGGTGAAACCTGCCTTATTTAGGGAAGTGCCCCTGCTTGTCCCCCATCCGCTCTGACAGGCTGATGGGATTGCTCTAGCATTGCTGTCATTCCTTGGGGGCTAAAATAGAGTAAGGGGAGCTCTGCTCCAACATGCTGCGGTCTTATGACAAGTACCAAAAGAAAAGTTATATATTGTGTCATTCTGGGCTTTTCACAGTTTGTATTGTTCCCCAGACACGTTGAGTTGATTAGGCTGCGCACTGATTTATATCCAGACAATTGTTTACTAGATCAAACAAAAAGTTTTTTTTTGTAACTTATAAATTGTGAAATATTCCTTATCTTAACTTTGTTATCTTCAGTTCAAAGCAGTGTCCCTTCAATGAGAAATATTCTCTTGAGTGCCTTGAAGAGATTTGACATGTTTCATTGACTGGGAACCTCATTGCATATTGATGCAACAAAATATAATTTGAAATGATTAAATCTGTGCTTTGCTGTCATAAATCATATTACGTAAAGGAAACATCATCTCACATTTCCAGCATGACTGAATTTCCTGCTGACAGGGTTCGATTTTTCATTCACTTTTGATAAAATAACAGTTGGCTTCTGTTCAGAACCCATGTGGCAAATGCTAATTATGATCCAAAACAATATGAATCTGACAAATTAGACGAAATCCACCATTTCAAATTATGATCCAAGATCCCTCAACCCAAAACGTTACAACCTTTTTAGTTCTTCATGACAAAGTCCCGCTCTTGCCCGGTGTTTTGTAGCGTCACAGCGGCCGGCCATGAGAGGTGAGGCGGGCGAGCGTGCACTCCTCTACTCCTCTCTTCCTGTCTTCCTCTCCTCCTCTCCTCTCCTCCTCTCCTCCTCTCCCCCTCTCCTCCTCTCTCCTCCTCTCCTCCTCTCCTCCTCTCCTCTCCTCCTCTCCTCCTCTCCTCCTCTCCTCCTCTCCTCCTCTCCTCCTCTCCTCTCCCCCTCTCCTCCTCTCCTCTCCTCCTCTCTTCCTCTCCTCCTCTCTTCCTCTCCTCCTCTCCTCTCCTCCTCTCCTCTCCTCCTCTCCTCCTCTCCTTCTCAACGTCACAGCAACACAGTGCTGCCTCAGCGCCAGGTCTAATGTGTTTTCCACGGGGAGTGTTAACAGTCTGCCCTGTCACGCCTTCATTAACTTAACAATGTTTTACAGCACAGAGCCAAACATAAATCTATATCCCCCATCTATAAAACTGGCTGTCCGCAGGGACTAGCTTAATTGATTTGAATGAATCTCCTCCAGGGAGGGTTAGGGTAAGGGTTAGCCCCCACGCCACCATGCCCCCTCCAGGGATGGCACCACCCAGCTAAGAGGCTCGGTGCTTTGTGCGTGTGTCAGCACTCATGTTTGTCATGATATCGCATAGAGACCTCTGAAGCCATCTGAGAGTGATGAATGATGTGCTGAATGATGACTGAAAGATTCATGGTTGGCTGTCACTATCAGATTTAGAACTTTAAAACTATTTTTTAAGTTGCACATGTTGTTTACAGCTCTCGTACTTCCTACATGTGCATGAATGTCTTCTGGGTAACAAGGCAGATGACGCAGACGAGGCAGACGAGGCAGACGAGGCAGTCCATGCTTTCCAAGAACGTCATAACCTTGTTCTGTCTTTAGCTAGATTTGAAATCCGATCCCTCATTGTCAAGAAGAAATGTCCCTGTCTGCTGCCATGCAAACACAACGATGTGATTGAACAGTTTCACTTCACACACATCACCCCCCTGTGTTTACGCTTGCCTGTATCGATGGAAAACGTGATTATAAATAATTGAGTTCTTTATTTCCTCCGTTTGGACCGTTTGCACGGCTCCCCTGGTAACAGCCTCTCCATGAGAGTGGTTCAGAGGCGAGAGGCTCCAGCCGCACTGACTCATGACCTGTGTTGTGTGTGTGTGTTGTGTGTGTTGTGTGTGTTGTGTGTGTTGCGTTGCGTGTGTCTGGCCCAGCTGCCGGCAGCGCGGGTGGATCCAGGGCAGGACTTCCTGAGGAGGAGTAGAACCAGAGGAACAGGATTCGCTCTGAGGACGAAGTGATAGTGTCCCACCGACAGACCGACAGACCCTATGGCCTCAGACCAGACAGACGTGTCCAGCGGGGTACGCACACACACACACACGCACACACACACGCACACACACACACACATGCTTGCACTCACTCATGGACATACACACACGCACGCACACACACAAGGAAAGCCTGGGTAAAACTCATTTAAAAATGACATCGACTTGGATTGGCCATTGTAATCGGCTGCCTCCACTATTTTGAGATAAACATTTTGCTGCCTCATTAGCCAGGCCGACAGCAATTACATCTGACACTTTCTGAAGCATTGAGAATTTGGTCCTTCCAGGTTACAGAGATCCTTCATGGCACATTGTAACGAGCTGTTTGGTCAGCACGGTGCCACAGCCCCGGTCATGCCAGCGTAGCGCAGCGCTGGCTGTCACACACGGCGTGGGAGGGCAGCCAGTGTTATGATAGCTGCTGATGGCTTTGTCAGCCCGTGTAAGTGGAACGTGATGACAGCTGACCAGTGGGTGAGTTCAGCAGGGCTGTCAGACCCAGGGTAATAGAAAGCCCTCTCTTACTGGACACAGACAGGGAGGAGGGGCAGGCAACACAATAACCTGTTGCTGTAATGCCCCCTGCAGGAGAACGCAGGTTTCCATTACTCATGTCTTGGATCTTAGATCTGTCATAGGAACTCCACCGTGGCAGGAACTCGACCAGCTGTATTTGCCCAGACACCATCTAGTCACACTGCTTCTCTAAAAGCAACCAGCTCAAAATGTTGTCCTGCCATTGTGTAAACAATATGTCACATGCATTTATATCCCATTCCCTGTGTGTGTGTGTGTGTGTTACGTCTGTTTGCTATTGCTCTGTACAGCTGCAGCAGTGTTTCCATGAGCACACAGGAGGCGGTGGTTCATTAGGCATCTGTCTGATTCCAGGCCGTGTAGAAGTGAAGCCTGCTAATGATATTTCCCTGCTTCATTAGGTCATGGAGGAGTCGGAGGTCTGCTCCCTGCCCGGGGGGCTAGCCAGCGTCAGAAAACAATTTGAAGCCCAGGAAACTGCAACATCGCACAATGTGACCCAGTTCCATGTCCATCACAGAAGCGTGCAGGTAATTAGGGGGGTCTGGGTAGACGTTAGCTGGGCCTAATGCATGAGGGAAAACAGAGTGCCTGCAATGAAACGATGGGTGCGTTTGGTCTGACCCCAGCGGGACTAACTGTGCCTCTCTGCCATCCGTCCGCCCATCCATCTGCCCATCCATCCATCCGACCGTCCGACCATCCATCCATCCATCCATTTCCCTCTCTCTGTTCCAGCGGGCATGAGATACCCCACAGAGGACGAGTCACTCAGCCAGAGAGCATGTATCTGGGGGAATGTTGAATGATTGAACAGGCTCTCAGCATTTGTTATCATTGCATCAAGCGCCTGTGTAGAGCTCTCAGGATCTGGGTCACGTGTGACTATCCTGACCACTTACTGCCACATTCACCATGCAGAAACAGACATTATCCTGGTTTACCTTGTGTCTGTAAAAGCACCGTCTCACGGTTTTAATGGCTGCATTTCTGTAGTCAGGTAAACTCGATTGTGTGACTCATTGTGAGAAGACTTGACGCACATAGTTGTCTCTTTCTCTCCAGACTGACGATGTGAGTGATTAGAGGTTCTGGGATTCATCCACTGCTAGAGTGCACTGTCTCTTTCTGTTATTAGAGCAAACTATAGTGGGATAAACCCTTTAATTATCAAGCCTTTATCCTGATTGTCAGTAATGATGGATGCTTATCCTCCACAGTTTGAGCAATAATTAAATACACTCCAGGCAATTATAGTATTTCGCCCCCATGAGAGGAAGCGCTGAAAGCCCTGCGGTGACCGTGCCTAGTGTGTAACCCTGTGTGCATGCTGTGTGTCGTGTGTGTGACAGCCAGTGTGTTTCTCCTGACAGGAAGTGTCCAGCTCTGAGGTCACAGTGAGAGGCAACGTCAGACACGTCGTCCCAGCCAACCAGCACATTCATTTCTACCAGAATGACATGGTAAAAAAAAACAAAGAACGGCGTTCAATTCTCAAAAGGCTCTTCAAAACGGCTACCGTGCCATCCGCTATTTAAGATCTGCAGCTTGATTGAGACACCATACAGTGTACTGCATGAGATGATCGGTTTGAACAGCGTAGGATTTGATTCATATAGGCCCATATGTTTTCATACAGGTCACACATGAAGAAAACAACGTGATCTCCAGTTATGAGGACCATGATCAGGAAGCAGGTAAACCCCAGCATGAATATGTGTTGGTACTCTTGTGATCATGGCACACACTGTGGTGGAGTCCCAGTATATGCAGACAGTGTTGCTCATGTGGTGTGAACACCCACAGAGGAGGACCTCCCAAGACTCACCACCAAGGAGCTGAGGGAACGCTTTGAAAAAACCATAGAAGAAGCTGCTCCCAGCAAGAAAGTTAAGGTAATTCAGTTACATCATTAAATCCATTAGCTCAAATCCACGTGAACACAGCAAAGATGATATAAATGATGATATATTATAATATAAACTGTATTATGATACATACTTTTGGTAATTCAAAAATAAATAAAAAATACTGTAGAAACGGTAACAGAGTTCTCCCGCTGTCTAAACAAGCAGGGATCTTCTCTAACAATGTTTCATAAATATTTTTCCCCCAAAAAGATGGAACGTGATATAAACCGCTCTCAGTGGTCCTCCAATGTATCTCAAAAAGTCTCAACTGGTGAGATGTACCAAGTGTCAGTCTGTGAAGCCTCAAACCAAGGTGTCTTTGACTACGAAGACACTGAATACTTCCCTCCACCACCACCAGAGGAATCAGAGAACCTCCCGCCTCCCCCTCCAGACTTACTGCAGCTCCCGTCAGACAGTCCAGACATGCCAGAAGAATTCTACTCCCCGGAGCCCCCAGAAGCAAGTTACACATCCAAACAACCAATGAACCGCGAGGAGTACTCAAAGCAGAGAAACCTCTTCGAGTTGAAACGTCTCTACAAGCACATCCATCCCGAAGTTCGCAAGAACATCGAGAAATATTACCACGCCGATGTGTCTGAGACACAACAAGACTGTCAGGAATACATGTACTACGACGACGGAAGCAGTCCTAACAACATCAGCATCAGCCCAGACCAAGAGTATCTGGAATGGGATGAAATCCTCCACGGGGAGGTCCAGTCGATGCGCTGGATGTTTGAAAACAAACCGTTGGACGCCATCAAAGACGAGCTCCCCGAGGAGGCGGACGATAAGAAGATCACTCAGCAGGAGGTCATCGTGGGGAAGGACGTGAGGCGCACGGCCTGGATGTTTGAGACGCAGCCCATGGACGAGCTGGGCTCTCACAACACAGAGTCCACCGAATACAGGAACAAGTTCAACAAGCTGGACAAGGGAGACGTCCGCGCCGCCGCCTGGCTGTTCGAGACGCAGCCCCTGGAGACGCTCAACAGGAGGCAGGGGGAGCAGGAGCTGACCAAAGAGCTGGTGTTCACCGAAGAGGACGTGAACTCCACCGTGTACATGGTGGAGAGTCAGTACATGGAAACGCTGGGTCACACGGAGACCATCGACGAGAGCCACCTGCTCAGCCTGAGGTCCGTCCTGGAGGAGATCAAAGGAGAAACCAAGATCGTCACCAGCACCTTTGAGACCCAGTTCACGTGCGTCCTCATGGGCCAGGCAGCGGGGCAGCTGCTGGAGATCAAGTCTGTGAGGAAGCTGGAGATGGAGACCCACTCCTCCACCACCTCCCGCTGGCTGTTTGACACCCAGCCCCTGGACATGACCGCCAAGACGTGCACCGCCGTCAAGCTGGTGTGCAGCCTCTCCTTGGAAGACAACAACAGAGGCAGCTGGGGGAGGTGGCTCTTTGAGACCAAGACGTTGGACGCTTTGAACGACGACTGGGAAAGTACCAAGCTGCAGAGGGAGGAGATCGTAGGCGCTGACGTTAGGAAACACTGCATGGTGTTCGAAACTCAGCCCATGGACTCTCTGAAGGACGACTCAAACGCCAGGCCCCCTACCATAGAGGAAGTCATTGGGGGTAACGTCCGATCCGCAAGACACTTTTTTGAGACCAGTCCAAAGTCCGCTGCTAAGAATGGTCTTGAGGTGGGGAAGCTTAAAAAGGCTGTGGCGCACGAGGAGGAGAGAGGAGATGTGAGACATCAGAAGTGGCTGTTTGAGACTCAACCATTGGAGCACATAAGAGAAGAGAAAAAAGAGGTTGTTCGAACTGTGAACCTGCAGGAAGACCTCACTCAGGAGGATGGCACAACCGTCACGGCCGACGTTCGAAAGAACTGCTGGGTGTTTGAGACACAGCCCATGGATACACTGAAAGACGATTCAAACTCGAGGCCTTTATCTAAAGAGGAGATTATTTGCGGTAATGTCAGATCAGCAAGAAACTATTTTGAGACAGTCCCAAGTGATGATTTGAAAGAGCTTGCTGAGGTGGGTAAACTACAAAAAATGGTAGCCCTGGAAGAAGAGAAGGGGGATGTTAGACACCAAAAGTGGCTTTTTGAAAGCCAACCCCTGGAGAGCATTAGAGAGGAGAAGAAGGAGGTGGTTCGCACCGTCAACCTCGGGGAGATGAATAAAGGGGACGTCTCAAACTACAAGAAAATATTTGAAACTACCGACCTGAGCAGAAAGGATGAATCTCAAAAGATCCTTGTAGAAGGCGTCACGTGTGGCTCTGTGAAATCGAACAAAGACCTCTTTGAGTCGACAACCCTGTATGCCATGCAGGACAGCTCTGGACACTACCACGAGGTGAAGACTGTGCGCCGTGAAGAGGTGGTCAAAGGAGACGTCACATCTTGCAAATGGATGTTCGAAACTCGCCCTATCGACCAATTTGATGAAAGCATAAACAATTTCCAAATTATCAAGGGAATATCCAAACAAGAGGTTGAGTCTGGGGACGTGAAAACCGCCAAGTGGCTGTTTGAAACACAGCCTCTCGATGCTATTAAATACTTCAGCAATATGGAGGATGAAGAAGATGTTGGGACTACAGAGAAAGTTGACGTTGTGAAAGGTGATGTGAAAACCTGCAAGTGGCTGTTTGAGACTAAACCAATGGATGTCCTATACGAGAGGGCTGAAATCAAAGTTGAAGATGAAAGTGAAGAGGTTCACAAAGGAGATGTGAAGACCTGCACGTGGCTGTTTGAGACCCAAGCTCTCGATACCATCCGAGATGAGACAGAAACGGTTCTGAAGGTGTGTACTGTGAAACAAGACGATGTTCAGGGCAAAGACGTAAGAATGGCTTGCTTCCTCTTTGAGACAGAGAACCTTGAGAATCTCACGGGGGAGGAGGAAGGTTTTAAGAGAATAACTGAGATAGACGTTCAATCTGGCGACGTGTCTCACATGAAGTGTATCTTTGAGAACCAGACATCAGATATCATGACCTCAACATCTAAGGAAGTCATGCACAAGCTGAAGAGCCTTCAGTCAGAGGATATACAGAAAGGAAATGTTGTTAACTGCAGATGGCTCTTTGAGAACCAATCCATAGATACGATTCACGACAGCCAAGATGAATCTGTAAGCGGCCGTACTGTGAAGGACGTGCAAGGCGGCAATGTCGATAAAGGTCGTTTTATTTTTGAGACCTACACCTTGGACAAAATTCAAGAGGTGTCCTCCGACACAGAGGAGACAGACGTTACGAAAATGCAGAAAATTGTCCGTGAAGACGAAGAAAAAGGGGATGTGAAGAACTACACCATGATGTTCGAAACTCAGCCCCTGTACGCCATTCAGGATAAAGAAGGCCATTACCATGAGGTCACGACCGTCACCAGTGAGGAGGTCATGCGTGGAGATGTGGTAGGCTCCCGATGGTTATTTGAAACCAAGCCCCTTGATTCTATCAGAGATACTGATGAGGTCTACATCATCAAGTCTGTCACACAGGAGGACGTTCAGAAAGGAGATGTGACGTCCGCAAAGTGGAGATTTGAGACGCAGCCTCTAGACAGGATCGCAGAGGACAAAAAGATGTTAGTCAAAACCGTAGATGATATTCAAGGAGGAGATGTCCGAATGAACAAAAGACGCTTTGAGTCTGATGACCTGGCGCAGACCTCTGTTCGAACGGTGAACGTCAGCGAGATTCAAAAAGGCGATGTGAGGACAGCCAAATGGATGTTTGAAACCCAGACAATTGACAAAATACGTAGCATGAGCTCTGAAAATATTGTGGAGACCGTCATGAAGGAGGAGGTAGCAAAGGGTGATGTGAAACAATCCGTTTGGCTCTTTGAGAAGAATCCCCTCGACCACATTAAAGAGGTGGATGAGAACGGCATCTTCACTCGAGAAGAAATCCCCAAGGCAGACGTGCAGACAACAACATGGCTGTTTGAAACCACTCCGTTCCACGACTTTAACGAGACCAGTACGGAGAAGACGGAAATCGTGGGGAAAAGTATCAAAGGAACCCTTGAGGAACTTTACAGTCAGAAAATGGTAAGTTCAAAAGGAATTCTCCTTGAAGCAGATGAAATTGGGGATATTAGAATGGCAAAATTCCAGCTAATGAACAAGCAGGCTCCAAAGATCCAGAAGGAGGAGGTGATACACGGGGACATGCAGAGCATTATGATGAATCTCCTAAACAGGCGGGACACAAAGGAGAGCGGCATCGTGATCGATTCAGAAGAGAAAGGAAACATCAGCACAACAGTGCAGCAGCTGTTCCGCCAGGAGAGAGACAGCACGGTGGAAAAAGAGGAAATCATTCGAGGAGACATTCAGGAAGCAGTGAACAGTCTTCTGAAGGAGGGAGGCTCCGCCAAACGTGGAGTGCTCCTCCAGGAGGACGAGAAGGGAGACGTGAGGATGACAATATATTCCCTCCTTAATAAACAAGACGACGTGAGCGTGGAGAAAGAGGACATCGTCAGGGGCAACATTAAGAGTGCCCTCCAGAGCCTGTCAAGTCTGGAGAACTCAGAACAGATAAGGATAAAGGTAGACGACTCCGAAAAGGGAAATGTCAACTTTTTCTCCACGTGTATCGAATCGGGTGCACTTGACTATCTCAAACAGCTCCAAGTAGGGCCGGATGAAACTCTGCCTGACAAAGCTCAGAAAGAGGAGATAGTTGGAGGTGACATTAAAGGAACAAAACTCATTCTGGGACGCAGCCAAGCACAGATTGAACGTACGGTCGAAGACATTGTTCCTGGAGATGTTCACAGCACTGTGAAGGTTTTCATGACCGAACCGATGGCCTCGATGGATGGTCTGCAGAAAGAGGAAATTGTGAGGGGGGATTTAAGAGCGGCTATGAATTCCTTGTCACAGTCAGTGAACCAGTCTGTGGTGTTGGAGAAAGAGGAAGTAGTAAAAGGCAACATAACCAAATCTCTGCGCTGCCTGGAGAAGGCTCAAAAACGCTCCAAGGAGGTGGAGAAGCCAGACATCGTCCGGGGCAACATTAAAGGAGCCATGAGGTCCCTTGAGCTGTCAGCGTCCTCCAGAGTTGACAACACGGTCGAGGATCTCGTGGCCGGAGACGTCAAAGGAACCTTGAAGTCTCTGGTGAAGGCGACCCACCTGGTGAAGGAGGTGGAGAAGGAGGAGATCGTGAGGGGGGACATTCATTCAGCGATGATGTGCCTGCAAGACGCTTCTAGTGACAGGAGGGTCTGCCAGCAGGAAATAGATGTTCAGGGAGATGTGAGAGGAACTATCCAGCTCCTATTGGAAGCTCCAGCCTCCCCGCGTATGCAGCGGCAACCCAGCACCGAGGGAGACGTGAAAATGTCAATAAAGTCTCTGTATGACACTCAGGATATTCAGGAACAAAGCCAGTCCGAGAAGGAGGAGGTCTTAAAGGGGGATGTTAAAGGCACAATAAAGTCATTATTGGAGACAGCGAAGCGCGAAGCCCCTAAAATCAGAATTGGAGCATACAGGCGAGTCAAAACTCCTGTGAAGGCTGAGATCAAAGCGACCCCTGTAGCTACGACGACGAGCGCTGACGCACAAAGAAACGTACAGAAGATAAGAACTGCTAATTCCTCGAAGACTGAGAATTCTGCGGTGGAGAATCATTCTCACTCAACTCAATGCACAATCAGCACAACCGAATCTCAGACCACTCAGCAATCCACTACCGTGGTAGAACACAAAACTATCACCCAGAACCATGACATCAAAACTTTGAAGACGGAGTTCCGCAATCTGAATTCAAATCGAAAGGGTTTCATCAAATTAGATAAAACCAAAGTTAAAAGGGGTGTTTATGTCCCCAAACCAACACTGCAAGAATCTGATCTGCCTCTGCCTCCCCCTCCTCCATCAATGTCTGAACACGACAACCAGTGCCCCACCCCTCCCCCACCCATCAGCGACCTTCCCCCTCCCCCAACTCCCCCACCCGCTGTTGACTCTGAGCTGGATGCTCTGCCCCCACCTCCTTCCCCCCCTCCCGGCTCCACAGAGCTGGACTTCCTCCCACCCCCTCCCTCTCAGCTGGAGCTCGACTCCATGCCTTCCCAGACGCCTCAGCCCGCGCCGGCCAAAGCAACCAAAATGATCGTCAAGAAAGTCAAAGCCCCCGTGTTGCAGAAGGTCCCCAAGCTGGAGCCTCAGGTCCAGGTTCAGACGAATCAAATGGTTCAGTCGGCAACCAACACCGCCACGGCCAGAACGTCAGTGGTGGAAACGAGCACAAGTCAAACTGAGTCTGTTGTTCGTTCATCAAAAATGATTTCCTCTGAAATCCCCATGCCACCTGTTTCACCATGCCCACTGAGGAAGGGTTGTGTCTCCCCAGTGAGATTCACACCTCCTCCTTCCCCTCCTCCTTCCATTAAAGCCAAGACTAACATGAGCAGATTCACCACCCCATTGATAAAAGCAGAAGAAAAATATAGAAAGCTAAAAGAGGATGATCCTTCACCAGCTACTCCAGGTCCCTTTTCTACACACGATTCAGTCACTGCTCAACCTGAGATGGTTTCTTCTGAGGGTGCAGGTACTGAGCAATCAAAGCAGAGCAGCGTAACATTTGATTTTACCCAAGAGATGGCTAAAAAGACTGTGACTCAAGTCCAATCAGACACAGTATCATCTGAATCATCCAAGCGAGTGAAAAATTCAGATACCCCCTCTAGCACGGCTTTGATTACCGCTGTAAATGTGAAAAATCTGCCAGATTCCACTGTTATTTCTTCAACTAAACAGCATACAGTCTCTAATCAGAGTTCAAAAGTTGCCTCTGTTCAGGAGATCACATCCATTTCATCCTCAACACAACAAACGTTCATGGAAATGAAACAGCAAACTGCCACCAGTTCTTCCCAGCAGTCTCAGCTGATTGAAATAAACAAAGTCCAGACCTCGACCAGTGCTGTCACAAAAAATGATTTGATCCAAACAGACAAGAAAGAATTCAAAAATCTCAAAACAAAGGGTTCCGATAAATCTGGAGTGAAAAAGATAACCGAGAAGGCAGTTGCTTCTGCAAAGGTCACGGTAAAGTCAGAATTGACAACAGAGAGGAAGGTGAAAGCCGGTAAATCCTTGCAATCTGAAGACAAAAAGATAAATGATAATCTCCCTGTGGCTGAGAAGGTTGCTCATCAGCCAACAAAAACAGAAAACACAATCACTGTGAAGAATGTAAAGACAGGTAAATCACCCCAATCTGAGAACAAAAAGATAAATGAAAATGATAAAGTATCTAATCAGCCCTCCATAACTGTCACGGCTACACAGGAGGCTGTTGTGAACGCAGGAAAATCAGCACATAAGACAAGGAAGAGCATTAAACAAGAAACGCAACTGGAGATCAAAGATACAAGGCGGACAAGCGAGAGTGAAAAGGAAAAGGTGGTTGTGGAGAAAAGGGTGGAGAAAGGGGCCGAGCCTGGGGTGAGGCAGGACACCCAGACAAACCTCTATGCTGCTCCAGAGGCCAAGGACAATCAACCTCCAGCGACTCCCACTCCCAAACGCAAGAAGAAGAAGTCCCGGAAATCAAACGGTGTGACACAGGCCGTCCCTGCAGAAGCCGCTGCCTATGTGTCTGAGAAGTCACTCCAGAATCAGGAGGTCACGGTCATCCAGATGCACGCAGGCATGAAGGAGGAGCATAGCAAAGTCCACAAAGAGGTTATAATCACGGAAAGCAAAGTTCATCAGAGTTTTCAACAACAGGAGACCGTTACTGTTCAAAAGCAAGTCAAAGCTTCTCAGAAGAAGAAAGGGGAGGCGGGTCATCAACAGACTGGAGAGAAGCCAAAGCAGGGATGCAAGAATGTTCCAGTAAAAGTGACCGGCAAGCCAGCACAGCGCCAATCTGTTACGATGTCAACAGAGAGCACACAGGATGTTCAGAGACAAGCAGAAGTTCAAAAATTAATCTCACACATAATTGAACTGCAGGGAACTACAGGAAAGATTGATTCCAAGTCTGTGAAGACTCTGCTCAATACAGTTCCTGAGTGGCTAATTGGCTCAGAGGAGAAAAGTGATTTGGAGGAAAAAGCAACTGAACATAATATGGAGAAACTGATAGAAATAGTACAGTATTTGAAGAAACTGACAGAGGCCAGATTAACGTATTTAGAAGGCAAGGGCACTGTGGAGAAGCATGAATGTGAGCAGATGTCTGAAAAGATTGTTATTGGTGGGGCAACGCAGAGAATATCTAAAATAAGTATTGGCTCTGCGAAAGTTGAATGTCAGAAGAAGGTTGTAGAGAAGAAAAAGACTTCACATGAAAGCAGAAAACAAGAGACGCTCTCGGTGAAGCTAAGTGACCCCAGAGCGCCCTCTCCATCATTAAAGATGCGCCCTCCCTCACCCACCTACATTACCATCGAGTCCGCGCGAAGAACGGACTCCCCTCAGCGCGTAACCCCCTCACCCACCCCGGTGCACCGACCGGCCACGCCTCCTACCCCCCCCCCCTCGCAGGTCCGACACCCCGACGTCTCGCATCAACAGAGTCACCCCCTCCCCCACCTTCGACAGGGCGGAGAACTTGGCTCGACTGAAGGACACCACAGCAAAACTCTCCCGCGGAGTAACACCGCCTCCAATTTTGCCCCCCCAGCAAATCACTGAAAAGAAATCGGAAATTGTGGAATCTCCCGCTTCATTCCATCGGCAAATCAAAACAGAGACACATGCGGTGAAAATGTCCGACACAGCAAGCGATAACACATCGGTGATGGAGGACAGCGCTTGCTTTGTGGATGCTCAGAGGAGTTTGGGTGTGGACACAGACAAGCCAGCTAGCCACCCGGAGCAGGTCACAGAGGTCGACGCCTCCTTCCGCCAAACAGATTCAGAAGCTACGGCAGAGACGTCTGACTCATCGACCGTCACCACATCAGTGAGAGACAAGACAGAGTTTTTCGAAGAGGCTCGTAAAGCGAAGGTGAATAAGACCTATATCCGGAAGGAGCCTATCGACATCCCCGAGCGCCTGGGCCCAGACACGGAGGAACCAGAGACCGAACACCAAGAGAAAGAGGAGGACCTTCTCAAGGTGGACTTGTCAGGTCTGGTCAACAAATTCGAAACACCAGAAGAGAAAATCTACATTAGAAAGGAACCTATTGTGATCGCAGACAGACTTGGGGCAGAGATGGAGAACTCTGAGACTGAATCGGAGAAACCAGTAAGTCTGGAGGACGAAATGCCAACATTTGACATCCGGAATGTAAAAAATGTTTTTGAGCTTGGTGAGGCAAGTGTCGCGTTCAAAGAGGAGAAAAGCAAACAGGAGGAGTTGGAAGCAGCATTAGACAGTTCAAAGCGGGAGGGTCCTCAGGGGACAGAGGGGAGCTCTCGGCAGAGCGCCCCCTCCCCTCCACAGGATGAGGTGGAAACAAAGCCAGCTCAGCCAGCAGGGTTTTCCGAGGCAAAGTCAGTCACTGAGCAGTTCTCAAGCGTCGATGAATTCGGCAACAAGACAGTCGGGTCACGTTGCACCACAACGGTCTCCCAGCACTCCAAGACCCTGTCTGCTTCGCCCGTGCCCTTCTCCAAGACCCTGTCTGCTTCGCCCGTGCCCATCTCCAAGACCCTGTCTGCTTCGCCCGTGCCCGTCCCATTCTCGTACGCTGACGCGGTCAAACGGAAAGCTCAGGAGTTGAAGGCCGCTGAAGCCCGTGAGGAAGCATCCACGGAGGAGCTGCTTCAGAACTTCCACAGGACGTGGACGGAGAGCGAGAACGTTTTCAAGAGTCTCGGCTACAACGTCTCAGAGGAGAGGACAGCACACGTGGTTTCGCATCAGGAGAAGACCGTTACAACCGGTAAAAAGAGCAGCATGATGGGATTGAAAACTAACGGAAAGGAATGGCATTTGACTTTATATTAACCATTCACATATTCACATGGCTGTTCCAGATGTGATGGAGGGGGTTTGCTTTTGTGATGAGTAACTAAGAAGGAATCTTAAAGTGTATAACCACATAAGCCTTTTGGATGACAAGCCTGTGTTATTCGTGTGAAATGTAACATGTTTACTGATTTGGGTGGTGCTATGTGTGCACAGATGTGACATATTTTGTATGTTTTGATCTGTAATTTAACTTGGTGATGCTGTATGATAACCTTTTTGACATTCGCATGAACATCGCAGAGTACTGATAAGTACAACCAAATACTTGCACAGTACTTGCTCACTGAGATTAAAGAAGACGTTTTCCCCTCTTCACCAGGTTCGAGTTCCCAAGTCGGAGCTGTGTACTGCATGTCGGAGGAGGGTCTATCCCATGGATGCTCTAATAGCGGACAGAAAAAAGTTCCATAAATCCTGTTTCTGCTGCGAGCATTGCAGAACAAAATTAAGGTAAATTCAAGAAAACAAATATACGACAAGAAATGGATGTATGTTTTGAGTCGTTAACACTTTCTTCACCAAAACCAAAAATGAAAGTTTATAAACTGACTTGTATGCAGTAGTTGTATCTCTTGTTTGTGCTTTACTCAAAATCGTAATCTTTTCCAGCCTTGGCAACTATGTGTCTCTCCATGGACATCTGTACTGTCTTCATCATTACAAACAACTCCTGAAGTCCAAAGGAAACCATGGTAACGGCCCTGAACAGATGCCACCTCCAGCAAGCGGCCCTACCCTGTTACCAGGCCAACTGAATTGGAGATACTCAATTTCACAGAGCAGTGTTAGTTCATTAGACACGTCAAATACTCTTGAAAAGGAATTCCGAAAACCAATCAAGGAAACCAAACATAATAGTACTAAGATATCTGTTGTATGGCCCCCACAATCCCAACCCCCTAAGAAACCCTTTCAGCTAGAGGAGGATATCAAGCTCATCAAACCCCAGTGGCCCCCTCAGGATGATGCCACCATGTCTCCCAAACACCAACACAGAAAGGCTGTTCCCAGGAGTGTCCTTTAAAATAGAGCAACCCAAGGAATTTGCATGACTTGTAGATTAATCACAGTGCTGTATCATGGGGAACAATAAAGGCCTTGAGAACGCAACACAAACACACACCTGCAGAAGAACAGGAAGAGCCTGTAAAAAATGATGGTGGTAAGATAAGTGACCGTGGAAGAGGGAAAAAGTATCATGGCTGTAAATGTATGTAAATGAATATAGAGGGCGAAGAGAAGAGATTGAGGGAGATAGTGGACTGTAAATAATGGTATTTTAAGAGAAGGGAATTAGAAGGAAATGAATGTGCTGCGGGTTAGAGAAGAGAAAGTCAAAAGAGGGTAAATGTAGAGTGTGAAATGTTACATTGGGAGAAATGGACATCACAAATGGAATTGGTCTGTCAGGTTTGATGACATCAACGTCACATTTAACATGAAATGGTAACTAAAGGGAGAATGTAAGACGCAGAGAGAATTACAACTGGATATGTGTTTTATACACGTCTGTCATACAGTACCCTGATCTACATGATAATGTCATCCATCTTTACCCATTATGTTTTAAGGAATTATTTGATGTATTGCAATAATCTTAGTTTGTCGTTTTCGTCCATGGAGAGAGTTACAAATTGAATCAAGTGTACCATTACTGCTTATATTTGTCTGGGCCTTTTTCTTTCAACATATCAACATTTTTACAATCACCTTTTTCTAGCACCTGGTGTGCAGCCTAGTAAAAATGATCTTGGAAATATTTTCTTTATAATATATACAGTATATACTATATCCTATTAATTGGTATTAATCATGTTTGTTTTGGAGATTTGTATCCTATTTTAAAAAAAGCAAATATTTTGCAATGCACATTTTATTTTGTAGATTAGCCTATCTTGCTTTGTACAAGAGATTTCCTGATGCTATCATCTTGTCAGGCTGGTTTACTTTCTAATTTATTGCTGATCCAGGGGCAATAAAAAGATTTAATTGAAAAGGCTCCGCTGTGGTTTCTGATCCATCTATAAAGTCTAAAATAGGAACGCATGATACGGTTTCACAAAATAAACGTCATACTGTCAGAAAGTATACACGTTTAAAGACATGATATCTACTCATGGTCTGCAATTACTTTAGTTTCACTTTACAGTTCAGCAACTGTTTTATTTATAAAAGGGTAATGATGGATCAATATTTATTATATTCATTATAATACTTATTACAGAGGCTTTTGCTTACGTTGGTACGTGTGTATACTGTAGCAACCTTGTATGCATATTTTCCACTCAACATAATTCCTTAAACATTTAACCTCCAGATTTAAGTTTGTAGTGATTGGCAACCCTTCTACCATGTAGGCCTAATCCCCCACAATAACCAGTGGTAAACTATAATTTGAGATGTAGAGGGAAATGTTTATCAACAGGAGACGAGAGTGATATAGTGAGGAAGGCAACAAAACCCCGTTTAAAAAAAAAAATAAATACAACCGGTTTGGTGTCCGCTCCCATAGCAGCAGATGACATGTGGGCACCGCCCTGCAAACCGCTCCGTTCCACCACGTGCTATCTCTGAGCACCGGTTCTGCTGCTCAGGGTTCTAATGCACCGGCCAGAGAGAAGTGGAAGTGGAAGTTTATGCTATTTGTAATAAAAACCTTTTCTTTGACACGCAGATCCGTAATACTATCTCTACAAAACCTATAGCACCTGGACATCGATGGACAATCGATTAGCCAAAATGCCTGGCTCACATGAATATAGTTTATTCCGTTTTGAATGTAACCTACAGTATTAATTATTCTATCAAGGTGAGGCTATAGTATTTTATTCACTTCAAATGTAGCTTTATATTTTATATCAGTATTTTATTCCAATGTTTTCTCACTGGTCTATGTAATGTGACTAATTGCAAGTGTGGGTAGCCTATAGAGGACACTGTTCTCTCAACTTCATTTTTCACTTCATTCAGGGTGGGAACAGCAGTTGTAATTATATTTTAACATTTTTTGTTTTGCTAATGTAGGCTATTATTAATAACTTTGTAAGATGACGTTCATTTATAACGGTATAAATAAATTACCCGTTTACAATTTTGATTTCAACCATACCAAAATAAAAATCTGTTGAATTCCCGTATAGCGTCAAACTATCTTGCTACAGTACAGTCTGCAGAATGAACTCTTTCTCTTTAAAACCGGATTGGCTACGAGGCTTTCGGATTATGCTCTGATTGGACAGCTGTAATGTCAAGTTCCATGCTCTGCCATCAAGTTTCCTCGGGACAAATAGATGCTCCCTTCGGATGCTGAGCCAGTCTCAACCGTAGCATTAGGACCAGAAGTGTGAATGGGATGGAGTCGATTTAAAAGGTAGGCTGAGCATGTAAGTCACACGGCGTCACAGTGTACATATTTTGACGCTGGTCATACTGCACGGACAATTTAAATTTTGATTGAGATTGAGATTTTTCATGTACTTTTAATTATGTGTTTAAGCGCTTATCTCTTCTTAAACGCTGATTGAGTGCGCACCGTGTAGCCTATACGTCCCCGTTGTAAGCAATTGAGTTCCTCGACTGTAAACCCTGCAGGACCTCTCTCGTCCCTTGCCTTCGTTTGTTTCATGAGTGCCTGCGCAATTTCTCACATTCAGTTTGAAGCTCATGGTTTAGAATCGTGCGGAGAATAACGGCAGGTGCTACACTGATTTGCAAAGGAATGTATGTGTCCACTGTCCACGTGAAAATAGTTTTCCCAACGGGAATCGTTTATTTCATGTTGATGATATGAATGTAAAACAAAGCTAGAGTTAAGGGCAATTTTTCACACTATGCAAGTCATATATGTGTTTAAGAAGTATATAAATATGGTATTAACAGCGTGTTGTATCGGCCATGTGCCCATGTCAGTAGGAATTCATATTGAGTTTTTATCAGGCTGCTTGGGATTTTTGTCTGACTGACTGTGAGGTCAAGAAGTAAGAGGCGATCTTTGTGAAAAAATCTTAGTTTTAGATGCTGCTAATTTGTTGTCTTAATAAGGAATAGGCCTATTGTTGAATAATTATCCAGTGGTAAACATCCGAATTTCCATCCCAGCCACATGATGGGTTTCTCTGCATGTTGAGAATGCCAGGTTGTCCGACCGGAACTGCTCTTTTTGTCGGTTGTCTAACTCTAACAGTTACATTGTAGTAACCGCAATTACAGATTTTGCTCGATCAGGTCAGACCGTAGACAAGGTCTCAATATCGATGACACATTTGCTGCTCTGAAGTTTTTTTTGTAGGTTTTTCTGGCTCTTGGCACGAGCTTGCTGGTCAAATCTACTGTGATATAATCTGACTGTTGTAGTGTGGAGTTTTACGTATCTACTGAAATATACTTTCATTATTACAATTCAAATAGTGAGTTTGTATATCACGCAAATAATGCCACATACATTTACGATTTTGCTCTTCCCCTCGAGAATAAAATCTTAAAACTGTATTGTACATCTCTTTATGCAGTGAAGAGAGAGCAATCAGAGCTTACTTGGATGCAGTTTTGAAATGTTCTGATCCTGTATTGTCAGTGTCTTCAGTGCCTGCTTGCTTTCAACAAGCCCCTAGTGACCAAGCTCTGTGCTGAATGCTCAGCTTTATGGACCTTTAAAACACAACCATTATTTGTTTAGCAAATACGGAGTCCCCTTTAATAACATGTTTTCAATTGAAGTCTTCACTAGAGGAACTGCAGGTTCAAAGACGTCTTTGTTTTTGATGCGTGTCTGACATGCAGGGGCTGCTCTGGTGTAACGTGCGTGTGAAGTCCTATTCCCTACAGGGAATGAGCTTGTTTGCAATTCAAACATACACAATGTGCACCTTATACAGTACTTCACACATGTCTTGGTAACAACCTTTGTCATTGCCAAAGACACACAAACAGATTGAATTAGGGCGCATTATCGAAAAGTCTATTTAGCCACGATGTAAACCCTCATAAGTATTACTGCCATTGTCTAGTGTCTAGTCCCTCAACACAGATGTATTGATTAATGCTGGAGGGAATGGATCCCGGCGTTGAAGGTGATTTGCAGCGGCAAGCTCTGCAGTCGGTCAAAACAATCATTTGGAATTAAAGGTCGAAGAATTCGAATGTGATATAATGTTTAAGTACAAACATAATGTTTGTTTTGTAAATGAATATATGAGGCATGGCGGTCACACACATTTGGATGTTTTTCTGGCGTCCGGTCGGACGATGGAAGCTTGACTCCAGACTGCCTTTCAGCGAGCTCCTCTCACACTGAACACTCGGACAGCCCTTTTGAAGTTCAACCTACTTGCCTCTCCAAGGTCCCTCTGGACGGGCCAGTGTATTTCAAGTCCATGCCTGAAGAAGCCCTATGTCTATAATTGGGGATCTCTGAGGGGATCTGCTGACATGGTTAGTGGACGTTGTCAGTCCTACTGGGCAGGACTGTGGGAGAGTCCTTGTTGTGGTAATGAGGCCAGGTATCACAGTGAGGCTGCAGTGGTCTCAGTAGCTCCATCTCAGGGTCACTAGTCTCTCTCCCCAGTGTGTCATGCACTCTTGAGGCCCTCTGAATGGTCTACTTCACTTGACCAAATGTTGGGTACTGCAAATTTAGCCTGAGACCAAACGCTTGATAACCAGTTCCGAACATGCAGGTGAGTAAGAGAGGCAGTGTTACTGGATCTGGAGTTTCCTTGTGTTGCTCCAGTGAAAGAGAGTGACTTGCCCCTTTAACGTCCGTTAAAGGACTGGAATCTCACGTATGTATTTTCATGTGAAAGAGGATAATAGCAGGGTCATTTATTTCTCTTTCTAAGTCTTTTTAACTTCCCGATGGCCTCTTTCTTGATTCGATAATGACTGTACAGCTTTGTCTGCAGATACTTTGTAATCATTCTGTATCTACATACTGACTTTATGAATTGTCCGGAGTTGTTATGAATTGTCCGGAACCATCATTTGATGAACAGAAAATTACCGTTGAATGATTCATATATCTCCATTAACATGATGTAGACTGGAGAACATATCATCTTTAAAGCACTTAATAGCACATCTCAGGCTTGTGGGGCCTGCTCTAAGTACATACCCAGGCAGCAAGCCAACATAAGAAGTTGAAAGCAGTATAGAAAAGATCTCCTTCTGCTTTCATCTCAGTTTATTTTCCTGATGACCTATCGTAGCAGCTCTCCTTCCTCATCAGGACCACAGTGGGATCAATGTGGGGGAGAGGAGCCAGCGTGGGGATCGAAAAACAAACTCCTCCATCAGGTCTGCCCCCCACATCTCGCACACGCCCCTGCAACAAAATTGGCCACAACAATTGATTTGGTGGGATAAGAGCCCAAGGTGCCTGGGAGTCGGAGCCATAACTCTGGGACCAGGAGTGTGGCTCTGAATACTCCCAGGCCTGGAAACATCCCACTTTGTCGCGGAAACATCCACATTTTATTTTCATCCCCAGTTTTATCATTCTGCTCCTCTCTCCCAGCAATCATCACTCCCCCCCTCCTCTCCCCCTCCCCCTCCCCCCTGTCCTGTACTGGAAGCTCTCAGAAGGGAACATTAGCAATCAAACAAGACTCTGGAGGATGCACCCCTCGTGCAGGTGCTGTTCTCATCGCATGCTGATCACATGTTAAGTGTCTTGAGTAGTTGCTCGTTTAAAATGCAATTCAAAGACATACAGGCTGAGACTGTAATGCCGAGACTGTAGTTACTCCGAACCCCCTTTGGATGTTTGTTCCGAAAGCCGAGAGCCAAATGGATGTTATGCAAATTCTCTGAGTATGTATGCATGGTGAATGTCTACAATGTCGAGGGTTCGACATTGTGAGATATTGTTTGAAGAAGATATTGAAAAGGAAGTGATAGGATGTTGCCCCTGCAGAATGTGCTCAGACGTACGGTGCTGTGGGCTGTGACCACCGGAGGGTTGGCTTGATTTCCCAGGCGACCAGGCCCAAATGTTTTAGCGCTCTCACATAAATGCTCTCCTTTTGTTGTATACAGCTGAATCCATGACCTTGAAATGACTAAACAAAGTCTGGGTAGGTGTTGGTGTTGAAGCATGACAAGGTTTTTCTTTTGTCATGGAAGGTCAAAGCAAGTACATGACCATTATATCCTCATTGTTATTGTCATAACCGGGAAAACAACAGATGTTAGTATTTAGGATCTTTTCTCACTGGTGGCATTTTAGACATGCAGCTATATTCTTGTGTGTGCAAGAATAGGCTGTACAATACTGGATTTGCCTTTGCAGTACAGTGCAGTGCAGTGCAGTGCAGTGCATTCATATTCATACAAATCTCTGGGTGTTGTAAATCGTCTGCCTGCACGGGATTATGCTGGAATCCAACTGGAGAAGTTTGTGCCTTCCCTTCTCTGCTGCAAAGCATGTTCCACAGGAGGCTTCTCATCTGAATATCTGCACATCCTCATTTCAGTCCTGCCTCATACAATGTTGAATATCTTTCTTCCTCTGTTTGTCAGTGGAGGCTAATATTAGTTTAAGACTCACACAGATCTTGAAATGTATCTGTGCAGCATCTGTGTCTGTGCTGCAGGAAAAGGATGGGATTGTTTTAGACTGGGGGATGAGTCGAGAGTTGTGACAGTAGGCATTTACGTAACACATTGGAATAGACATTTATGTGTTTCATTGGCACGCTGGTATGTTCTCGTCATGTTTGTGACACATTTTAAACATCCCCTCAATAGTAAACAAACCACTTTCAGTTTCATAATGTGTTTCTGACACCTCTGAAGTGAGCAGCTGTCTCGTTCAGAGTGGAGCCAATTAGAGACCTGAGCCCTAGCCCCTGGGCCTTTGTGGGGAAGCCCCCTGGCCTGAGTGGGGAACATGGATCCAAATGGACGTAATACAACTGCAAAATGAATGTATATCCATAGAAATGATTGTATAACAATAGCACCTCTCATTTCTGAGAGGTGCCGACTGATTAACTATTAATAACGCCTCCACAAATCAGTTAAAAGCCAACCAAATAGAATGTCCTTACCTGGCAGCATTGCACCAATTAATCTAAAGGTCAGTCATTTTAGTTATGCAATTATGCACCTTTTAATCTGGTTCTTTGAGGTGCTTCCTGTGGCTGTATGTGCCTGTGTTCCTATCTTCCAGGAGTGTTCCTGTGCGTGTTGTAGATACAGCTATTCAGACTCGTCAGCAAAGCACAGCGTTGTAATCCCCTTGATAGGACTTTCTCTGGCTGACAGTCGCTCTCAGTCAGATGGGTAACTCCACGAGGTTTAGCTGTTTCCAAGCTGACTTTAAATCAGATTTATTTTCTCCTCTCCGTGCCCCCTTTTTCATTGCTTCAAAAGTCAATTTGTCAAAACCTTTTCTGATCCAGATATCTGTCGAGATAAATTGGCTAACAAGAAAATTTATAAAAGAGATGATGCTGCATTTTATTGTCTGAATGTGTTGTTCTCATGTAAGTAACAAACACACTATATTCTACACTATATTCTACACTATATTCTACACTATATTCTACACTATATTCTACACTATATTTGTATCAATTGTGTAAAATAATATAGATTGCCAGGCTGCAATGTGATTTCAGTAATGTTTCACACTTTACAATCCTTATTTACAAGGGAAAGGTAGGCCAACTAAATGCTATAATGAACATTTTAGAAGACTCTGTCATAGTGGGGGATCTGACATTTCAAAAGTAGCACAGGATTTTCAATTTAGATGTAAAATGAAAAATGTTGTATAATTAAGAGGATGAGTCTCATTAAGTGCTGTGAAGTAGGCCTAACGGTTGGTTGACTTTTCCATTTCATTTCTTTCTTACGTTTGTCAGGTCCTGCTTGGGGAGATTTCAAGAAAATTGTTGTTAGTTTCTCTTGTCTAAGCTTGGAACAGCTCTTGTCCTTGAGAGGCAATCACCCATCAACTAACTGTTGCATAATACCTTGAATGCAGCTACATTTTTGATCTGGCTAAACCTAAAGCACCTAGTGTTGTCTTAGTAATAAAGGCCTACATAGTGTGTCTGATATCCCATTACCATGGATGTTCCTGAAAGCTTCTTCCTGGAGAAGTCTGCCTTATTATGCTGCTGGGTTCAAACAGATCAGGTCCACATCTACTGTGAGGATTTAATCCCTCAAGGTCAACAGACCTCCGGCTAATAAAGGTTAATTAAAGTACTTTAAAGTTGAATGCAAATGATGTAAATCTTGCCCTAACCAGGGCTGTGCGATGTCTCTCTCTTTCTGTTTCTCTTCTCCTCTCTCTTTCTCCTTCTCTCTCTCTTTCTCCTTCTCTCTTTAATCTTTCTCCTTCTCTCTTTAATCTTTCTCCTTCTCTCTCTCCTTCTCTCCTTCTCTCCTTCTCTCCTTCTCTCCTTCTCTCATTCTCTCTCTCATTCTCTCTCTCTCTCTCTCTCTCTCTCTCTCTCTCTCTCTCTCTCTCTCTCTCTCTCTCCCTCTCTCCCTCTCTCTTTCTCTCTCTCCCCCCCCCCCCTCTCTCTCCCCCCCTCTCTCTCTCTCTCTCTCCCTCTCTCTCTCCCTCTCTCTCTTTCTCTCTCTCTCCCCCCTCTCTCTCTCTCTCTCTCTCTCTCTCTCTAGTCTGGGATTCATATGTTTGTTTAGAAATGAATCATAAACATATTTAACCTGACATGTTTAGAGAAGCAAAATCTTCATCCAATGTGGATTGGCAATTTGTGTCGTCGTGGAGTAAATGAGCTCTCTTTCTGCCAGGAGAACACCTCCCCATGGATTTAAGCCCCTCATTTAAACTGCCACTAGAGTTCCAGTGGTTAAAAGACACTCAAAGGATTCACACAGTTCAGCTAAATATTTTATATGTTACGCTTCAGTGCTGCAAATCAACCAAGGAGCATATCCACTCATTAAACATCATCCGTTCTTCTGTGGACTGTTTTGTTGTTTTTTGGGTTAAATTAATGCTCAGGTTTCCAATTCCTTGTTTACAGTTTATTTAGTCATATGTGCCTCTGGAGGCTGCAGTTACTGTGGGCCTACTCCTGTCCAAATCTTGTGATACAAAAATGTTTCCCTGTGATAAACAAAAATGGAATTATGTTAGTGATTGACATTGTTTTTTGCACAATGATTCTGTAATTAAGGCTTTTGCTCAACTGGAACCATTTAATGAAAGCGGTTGAGTCCCCCTCATCCTGCCCCATGGTCACCCCATAGGTCACACCAACAGATGACATGATTCAGATGTATTTGCTCACTAGCCTGTCATAACTAGCAGCTGGCAAGTCTGACCTTCTTGCAGATGTGTGGTGGCTCAGAGCGAGCGCTGCACAGCTTGGACTTCCTGCACGCTCTGGATCCTCCTGTAGGCTTTAGAGAGATTGCGTTGTCTTTTTTCACAAAGTGCTATGGAAGTTCATTCAAAGTCAGTCGACACAAACTTTCAATGACAGCGGGCTTACGAAGTACGGCTGTTTACCCTGTAACTGTTTCACACTTCCAGAACATTCCCCTAAAAACAACTGGCAACTGACAACGGAAATTACAAGAGATTTTTAAAATTCTTATTTATTGATTTACTTTTTGTTGACTGTAATCTACAAAGCAGGGGGAGTTCTTGTCAAGGTGGTGTGTGGACAAGTCCAGGAAGTGTTTGGCTCTGTTTGAGAGTTCTGAAAGGAGACGTCTGACCTGAATTCTGCAGCCTGCAGCAGCAGGCTCCTGCAGGCTGCAGACTGTAATGGAAATTTTGGTCATATGCATAGATGTATGTGTATGAAATATATAATCTTCTATGTTCATTGGTAAGAGACGGGAAGGGAAAATAATTAAGTTGAGTTCAAAGGAATGTGAGGTGCTGATGGCTCTGTGGGCAGCTTGCCCTGGGGGATGGGTGAAGCATCTTATATGGCCTTCTGTCCTCTGGTTACTGTAAGGGGTCAATGAGACAGTTGCTCTGAACTTTGGCTAGGAGGGCTGTGTCCTGTTTCATTGTTTGTGTTAATTAAAAGTATTGTTTGAAGATGGTCACACAAAGGACAGTTGACCATTTGACTGGTCAACCCCTGTGGCTTTATTATCTACTGCTCTGGAGAGAGCTGTGACATCAAAGAACTTTGGGACACACTGGACACTTGGTATTGTTTCAAGCTGTCACTAAGTTGAGTTAGCCAATCACAGAGTTTGCTTCATTGATTGATTGACCTTATGGAATGCCATTTGATCTTAAGTTTATATAAGGCAGTGCATGTGTGATGGTTGGCCATCACTCCTGCGAACGACCTGTGTGGATGGCACCTCTTTCGCTGAGACTGATCAGCAAAGCTTTGTTTATGTAATTGTATAGTCTAAATAAATTGTATTAAAACCATATCCCTTGACTATTCAGATCTACACAGTGCCACTCGAATTCTTTCTTAGCAAGACCTTGTTGGATTCCCCTGCCGTGCTCGCCGAACCAACTACCACCAAGCACGGTCATGAAAAAATACACTCCAAACCAAGCCTGTCCATCATCATATAGATACACTCCAAACCAAGCCTGTCCATCATCATATACTGGAGGACTTTGTCAGGCTAACAGAAACTCCAAATAGGATAAAAGCTCACAGAAATCACAGCTGTTTGATGTGCACACCCAATTATATATTGTCTGGTTCTCTCGTGTGACACAGGCCAGTCTCTCTGTGTGTGACACAGGCCAGTCCCTGTGTGACACAGGCCAGTCCCTGTGTGACACAGGCTAGTCCCATCACGTGACACAGGCCAGTCCCTGTGTGTGTGACACAGGCCAGTCTCTTGTGTGAAACAGGCCAGTGATCACAGAAAGGGTGAGAGAGAGAATTCTCCCCAGGGCTCAGAGCTCTGTGAAGGTGACTCAGGAAGCGGCGATGTGTACAGAGCGTGGTGTCCTCGTCCATCTGAAATTGATATTCCAGATGATCCCTCCCCAGCCCTGGTGTCCGATGCAGAGGCTTGTTGCTGACGCGGCAGAAAATCTATTTTGGCGAGGATCAGTCAGGAAAGGCAAAGGGAAATGGTCCTAGGACACGATGTTCTTCAAACCCAATATCATCGGACTCTTTTCCTCTGTTGTTCAAGTGGATGTCTGTCCTGGATGTAGCGCTGGAGGCGTGGGAGCTGTCGCAGAGAAACCTAAGTGGAACACTCTTTATCTTCCTCGTTCAGACATGAGGAAAGGACCCTCAGTGCTCACGGCAGCCTGAGGGACCGAGGGTAGCGTTAGAAGAAGAAGAAGAAGTGCTTTCTGTGACTGGATCACGTGATCTCTTCCCTCAAGCTGTCTTGAAGCACATCTTTGTCAGCAGTGGCTTGACACGTTCTGCGAGGAGGCAGAGAAACACAATGACTGTACCTGCAAACACGAGTCAAATCACTAAACGATGTATCTCTACTCTCTGCTTCGTGTTAAGGCACGAGACAACATCAATCTTCATTATTAAAGCCCTAATATACATGCCATTACAGGAATGTAGTGTACAATTTGAAACGAATATGTGAATCTTCCATTTTATATTATGAGGAATGTCAAGAAAGACATCAGATGAATGAAACCACTAGCAGACTGCAAGTACAGCCTGTCACCCTGGAGAGAAGCTCCCTGACGTGCTTGGCTCACATTTCATTTTCTGAGCGGTCTGGATCCCAGACCCTGACTTGAATCAGCCCTAGCTGCCACGCTCCAAGAGTAAATGGTCCTTCAGGTAGACCCTTTTAATGAGAAAAACCTGATTAAAATCAGCTGGGACCAGGAGTCGGGATCGATTCGGCCACACTGCAGACTTGTAGTCACAGGGCTGAACTGGAGATAAATGGCATGGCAATGTGTGTTCAGAAATTCCGAGAACTGAAAAGGTGCATTAGATGTTCTGAGTTGAGCTAGATGGATTTCTATCCCTGGTCTTTGTTAGGGACACGAGATCTGGAAGCATCCGTAGATGAAAGATCAGAGGCTAGTGCAGTCATTAGAGGAGAGGCAGACTGCAGGCAGGATGCTCTTATGGTGCAGTGTTTACTACGAATTCTAACTGAAGCCTGTCATCCATTCTGTAACAACCAGACAATAATTACATCAATTAGCACTGATAAAGAAACACAAAAAGCACTCTGAAGCAGCTCTTAGAGGGTAGATAATAGTGTCATTTTCGGACGAATAAATGCCCTGGGTTTTCTGGTTCCATTACTACTGATTTCCGACCAAGATTAAAGATCTTTTTCCTGGTGGGTCTTGATGACTGAACCCAGGCCGTATTGGGAAGGGGTGGATGAAAGGAACAGTGAGACATAAAGGGAGAGAATGGAAGGGAAGAGAGAGAGAGAAAGGCAGTTCCGCGCTAAGGGGTGGGGGAGCGAAGTGATGAAGATGGAGCTGTCTGCAGTGGTGTTGAGGGCCTGTTTCACAGGCTAGGCAGATTGGTGGTGGAAGAGCAGCTGTGGGAAATCAAAGATGTTTTCATCAAGGGAAGATTTGTCTTTTGTTCTCTAACTATGATAAGGTATGGGGCTAATGGATGTGGAAAGGGTCCCTATAGAACCCAGTACTGGGAGAACTGTGTGGATGTTATTAGACAAGGTGAATATTTATTCCCCCTGGTCCTCTCCCGCTGGATTGTGTGCTAGAGTTCTTTAGTCAAACACACTGAGAAAGAAGATGGTCATAACTGGCTTCATTGGTGAAATGGAGAAGAAGGCAGAACATTTCTCCGTAGTGTTTGGGGATTTACCCTGAAGTTCTTGCGGGGACTTTTCCAAGACTTCCAAATTTAGCGCTAGTCTCTATGTTTAGTTTTTCTAAGCCTAAATACTTGGGAGTAGTGTTTCATGAAATATGTAGCAAACTATTAACTGTTCAAGTGTTGCACAAGTGTGTGTTTTTCAGTAGAGACAGTAAAATTCATCATACAATAATCCTAAATTATATTGATATTGCCTCATAAGATAAGGCTATCAATGGCAAAGACGCTGTTTGGGTGTTGCTTCCTATCATACCCTCAGACCATCCTGCCGTCTTCCTTCACATGTTTACAAAAGAGACTTTGACTACTTCTAAAACCCTGAAGTACGTCCTGAAAACATTGACCAGACGCTGTGATGAGGCTCAGGAGAAACACGCCTCACATTTCTGGACGGTCGTTTGGTACACCGCTGAGAGCAGGAGAGCACAGATTGATTTTCTTCTGCATATCTGCGTCTCGTGTCTCATTTAATCATCGTACCCAACGGACTGTCCAATCTAATAAACCCCAAACCACAAAGACATGTACAAAACCCTGCTCTCTCTGGGCTAGTAACACGTAAGCCTGCTTGCTTGTGCTTCTCTTAGAGCAATATATTTATGGGCTTGGGTGTCTCTTAAAGTAGTTAAAGGTTAATAACCGACAGTCAGTCAATGAGAACTGTATGGTCGTGAGAGATTATCACAGTGTGGCTATCCGTCACAAATGACTGTAGAATGTGGTTGGCTGAAGGGCCAGTTTTTCATGTCATGATGGTTGATGGATGTTGAGGTGCTTCATGCCCATAACACGCTCTGGCGCTCCGCGCGGAGATGGGACACTCATCACAGAATCATCTGCAGACCAGACCACCTGCACCCAGCTCCTCATCTCCATCCTTTCACCTGTTACACTGTAGACCCAGCACACTTAGAAAGTGTAGAATGCACTGTGTGTGTCCGTGCCTTTAGTATAGATGTGTGTGTGCATGTGTGTGACGTGAGTATAGATGTGAGTGTGCATGTGTGTGTGCATTTAGTATGCGTGTGAGTGTCTGTGTGTTTGCAGACGGCCCGACGCTTTTACCTTCACTTGCAGTGTCTGTGTGGAGTAAACAGTGAAGGTGTGCAGGTGTGCAGGTGTTCCCCACCGCACAGGGGATACGCTCCACTGTGTGGCTCGTCCATGTTGAAGAGAGTTCCATTGAGCTACCCTGGAGATCCGCCCCCCCCCGTCCTAATGAGCCCTCCGAGATTGCCCTGTCTCAGGGAGTGTGTCACCTCGCCCCATCAGTTTCTGGCTGCAGGTCTTTCATTAGTGTAGGCACATCCCCTCCGGACATCGACACACCAGGGGTTGCCGTCAGGGGTCAGTGGCAGGGTCATGGGGTGCCCGGTGAGGAGAGAGAGGTCTGGGGGGGGAGGGGCCTGAGGTTTGGGTGTCCTCCCTCCTGAACAGCTCTGTGTTGAAGTGCACCAGCCTGACCCAAGCGCAATTAAGCACTTCCTGAACTACATCCCCCATCATCCTCAGCAGGGCCTGGCTGCCTGGAGCGGGAGTCGTAATTAACGAGGTGACGATGACGTCGGAGGGGTTAACTCGGTGATCTCACGGGGAGACAGGGTGTTGTTTACTCAGTAGCCTAATTGAATGTTCGTCTTCCCCTTCTGAATGCAGTTTAACTTCATCACAATCCCAATTCCTCATTACGGTGTTAGAGAGTGCTGCTAGGCTAATTGGTATCTCACAAGCGAATCAATTGACTCTAGGAAACCATACTTACTCAGCCTAAGACTGTGTCTCCATTTCTCCGGCTCTGAGAGCCTTGCTGTCTTCAGAAGATGTCCGTTCAGAGACGCGTTCGTGCTCCACAGATGTGGAACCTGTGAGACAGGTTTTACAGGGCTCACGCCTGTGGCGTCCTCAGTTGCTTAATGTCAAACATTTCCCTAAACTTCCTTTGGACTAATGCTATTTGACAGGCTTTTCAGTGGATACACCGAAGCTGAAGGGCTAATCACTTTGCATCCCAGCGCTCCAAAGTAAGATTCAACGATGCTGCTCCTTGAATTCCAAGAGCGTGGCTGCAGCTGCCTGTTCTCCTGTGTGATTTGGGGTCCTGGAGTCGAAGGTTTCAAGGCTTGCTGCAGATAAAGGAGCCACTAATGGTCTTAGTTGCCAAGGCGATGGATAACAAGGTGCCGGGATCATCTTTGAGTAAAAACGTGTCTTGATCTTGATCTTTCACATCTCATTCAATGAATAGAAATGAATGTATTAATTGGTATAGAATTCAAATATCCATATTTACAGTACGGGGCAATAGTCGTAGAAACCCAAGATTTTTCACGAGTATTGTCTCGAATATTTAGTATTTTAATTAAATTAATTTCTTAAAGCATTTCTGCTTAAGTTTTATTTTCTTTATTGTTTTTGTTGCTACGACTTTTGAACAGTACTGTACTTTGCTTTCTTAGAGCAGTGCTATATGTTCTGTGGTGTCAGTCAGTGTTTAAAGCAACACTAAACGTGGCTTAAATGATTCACATTTAAATTCTTAAAGAAACTGTCAACTTCTCTCAGCTTAAGCCTCCCTGTCCAGCTGGACTTGGCGGGGGTGTGAGAGAGATTGGCCGCTGTCAGATGATTAGAAGAAGGCCACTCTTCCTGCCAGCAATCCTCCCACTGCGTTCCATCACTTAAATCACTTCTTAGTGCTGGAAACATGAATGTGAAATGTGTCTTTGCCTGCCATAGAAGGTGGGTCCAGGAGTCCTTTTAGGAATATTAACAATGAAGAGATGCACTTGGTGCTTTGATCAGAGTGGTAGGCCTTATGCTCACGAGTGGCCGGCTTCTGTTTTTTTGAGCTCGAAATCTTGTATTTGTCTACGAAACCATTATCATTTCCTTGGGAAGGCAGTAGACTAACAGCAGGCTACTAGTTGTTGTGAGAACACCACAGACACAAACATTATTTTCATCTTCATTTTACTGGATAAACCCAGATGTTGTCCGACTGGATCACAAAAACACTGATACTCAACACTTAATCACCTGCAAGCTTCCTGTGTGTGTGTGTGTGTGTGTGTGTCACAGGCCACCTCATATAGCCTGTTTGATTGCTACTGGGCTGGTGGGGATTTTTCCATTTCCAACCCCATCGGCAGCTTTAACAAGGCTAAAGAGTGCTGTGATTGAGCTCCATCTACAGAGGCCTGGTGGTGTTCTGTTGCCTGGCCAGAGTGTGCAACATTGGGATCCTCTGTGAGGCCTCCTGGCCTCATATTGAGGAGCCCGTACTGGTGAGGTCCATAGTCCCCCCCACACACACACACACACACACACACCACCCCTGCCACCCCACGATCTCCACCTCGCTCACCCCACTTCTCAGACACAATGATTGTGAGGGCTGTGTGCTCAGACCAGAGCCCTCTCTGACTCCTTCGTAAAGCCTCCCCATAGACCCGGCCTGTCCTTGATGAGAAGCCGTGGAAACGTTCAGCTGACAGAGTCCTGTGTATATCTATCTGTCTGAGTCCCTCTGGATGGATGGATGGATGGATCAGAGAGAGCGGCCGCAGTCTGAGAGATCTTTGCCTGGGCGGATTTGACCTCAAGAGAATGCACTCACTGCACTCACGGTCTCCATCGCAGCATCAACAATATTAGTCGTAATCCCTCTTACTTTTACATTATTGTGGCGTTCTGTTTAATGGCATTTTACTTACATTTCCATTTATGAGCAGTCATTTCATTTTCTTAGTACTTGGGGTGGGGTGGGGAGGGAGGTCTGGGGGGGGGGTGGTTTCTCATTGACCTCCTGTGAAAACATTGAACAGAAACATGCAGGCCTTGGTTGATTGTGGCATCTTGATTTGGGCGACCCCTTTGCATGCTCTGTAGGCAGTGATTAAGGGAAGCTTAGTCCCAATTGGATCCAGCTTAGAATCGCATGTCAGTCTCTGACATAAGTGAGGACAGTAAATATGATGAATATCCTGCAGTAATCACTCTGCAGTTCCATTTCAGTAGTCACTGACTGTCAGCATCAATTAATATCTGCATAATAAGTCATCATTTCGGCAAAGTTAAATACAGAAATGTGCTCCCATGCAATCGCACATGCCGAGTTGGATAATAACGTAATTTAAAGTAAATGTCTCACAATTATTGTGACAATTACAATCAAACAGTCTTTGGTCCAAACATGCAGTTCTTTTTTCTAAAAGGTTCTGGCTTGTAAAAATGTATTTGCAAATCCAGGTTCATGATAAACTGTGCACACCTCCCAGGTATTGTGACGGTGTGTCTCACCTCGGGTGAGTCGCGTGTTGAAAATGATATTGTTGATGAGTGTATTAGTAGACGCCAACATTGACAGCTCAATCAGAATTCCATTTCATTTGCTTGAGTGTTTTTGTCAACTGCATTGAAAAGATAATAGGCACCATTACAGGAAAGTGGATTTGATGTGAATATTCTTTGTTAGTCATTCTATCTAATGTTAGGTCTGTTGGCTGTGAAAACACAGCTTCATTAGAGTATAATATTGCATGTGACCTTTTCAGTGAGGAGATCGTAAATGTTAATATTCCACTGTAGCATATGCCTCCATAAGTTGGCATTTTACATAGGTCAAAAATATATATATTATGACGTTGTCAACTGTACATTTCTTGGCAGTAAAACCAAATTACATCAAATACTAGGCCATGTTCTGAAATAAGAGGCAAACAAGTTGTCAGTATCAGAGAAGATTGCATCATCTGATGAATTAAACTAAATGAAACCAAATGCCCCAAAAGCAGGACATTTAAACAGTTGTGGTGAGTGGTGAGGTCTTTAGCATTGCAAAAGAGTGCTTTCAATGTAACAAGGTAATTAGGTTGCTGAACCAGTGTTGATTTAAAATGCATTTTTAATGAAGGAACAACAGGCATTCAACAGACCTGGTCCAATTCTACACAATTAAGGTTTCTTATCCTAACATATTAATTCATATTTCTACGGAGCAAACTATTAACATTTGTCACAGATAGTCTTTGAGATAATTAAAGTCCTTTTTTACACCAAAAAGGTATTCCTATTTGCTGATATGTGCTGTGTTTATAGTGCAGTGGACTTTCGCTACTTATTAAACACAAAGGTTCTTTAGAATTGACCAGTTTTATGAATTAAAAGATATTGCATTGACTTTCATTCCTGAAAGGAAAAATACCATCTTCAATTCTTGGGTCGTCTGAGGAGCCCCAGACCGTGGGGGAATGAACGTTTAGCTTGATAAGACCATGGAGTCTTTCATGCATAAGAATTTTACCTCAGGAGCATCAATGAGTTTAATAAGTACCCAACATAATTTCAAAGTCATTTTAGCTTGTGGTGTGTTATGAAGAGGACTAAAAGTAACAGTTTTGCTTGAATCCAGTAGCCAAAACTGCATCTAAATACTTCTCCACAAGCATGCACATTTCAGGTAAGCACTGCACTCAGAGGATACACAATGAAATTATTTTATCGGTTTTGTGGCTATTGGTTGGTATCTTTGTCTCTGTAAGGCCTCGTGTGGAAAGTGGTTCTCCTCCCCTCAAGCCCCAATAAACCTCTGCTACGCACCCATCTGAGATTCATAATTTAATTACCTAATGCAACCCAGCTGACACTGGGTTTAGTTAATCAATAAACAATAACAGATCAATTTGGCCTGAATTATTGAGGGAAATCAGGGCAGATCCACTTCTCTCGTCAGCCTGCTGGGTAGTCCACGAGACTAGTGAACAAAGCTTTGTCCTTCCTTTAACACTGCAAGAATCACTGTGGTTCAAGAATTAATCAGTGGGATTTACTGCTTTGAATGAAGTCAGGCTGGACTTCCCTAAAGTCGGGCTGTGCTTAGAAGCCACTTTTGCAGAGTCACTGCCCCAGAAGTTTAAGATTTCATTAAACAGGTTCTGAGGAAAATACAGACGACAGCGTTTTATGACCATCAGTTGAATGTTAAATAATGCAGAAAACGCCGGTTCCCTGAGCCACAGTTCCTCTAGAGTATCTCAAGGTCTGAAGGACTTCAGTTATCTTAGAGGTTACTGAGGACGGGATTGCTAATGTAGGAACTAATGTAGAAGAAATTCTACTCATATTACTATATTACAGTAAGGGGAAATTGCTCTCTACTTTAAAATGGAAGGCAAATAGACAACCTGTTCAAACTGAACCCTTTAAATAAATTTTCAGAGAAACCTCTTTCGGTGTACTACATTTACATTTATACATTTAGCAGACGCTTTTATCCAAAGCGACTTCCAAGAGAGAGCTTTACAGAGTGCATAGGTCACTGATAATAACAACAAGATAGCCCCAAGCATTGCGGGCAGCCAAAACATGAAGTACACATTGTGAACAACCAATAAATAAGTGCCAAAGTGTACTTTCGTTGCTTTGTATTGGTCTTGTGAACCCTTTTTGTTTTGAATGTGTTCATACAGTTAATGGCTCCGGAAGACCAGCATGACGACCTCTCAAACTGCCAGAGTTATATTTTTGGATCAGTGAATGTTGTATGAATCATTTTTTATTGTGGACAGAAAGGATGAACTTACTTCACCAGGAGGTCAAGCACATTATGGACTTGATGGTGTATTTAATGGGTAGTTGTTTTGTCATTGGGATGACGCTGCTCATTTCCTATCCATGTGAAAATGTGATGAACATTTGTCTATTTTTGAAATCCCCATCTACTGCTACATGAAGGTCAAATCTATTCATACAGTGGCAAAAGGTCAAGGTGGCACAAGGGCAAACGTTCATATCCCCAGTGTTACTTGCACCTATAACGTCTAATCTTCATCCCTGTTGGGATACAAGGTTAAAACAAACAGCTGTGATGTTAGTCAACGGTCAACTCCATTGCAGGTGTTAATGTCTGTCCAGAGAGCCATACAAGTCAGCTCGTGCTACAGGGTGTCAGATGACGTAAGGCTCATCGTACCTGGGATCACTGCTGCCTCAGCGGAGGGCACTTTCCATGATCTGCTCCGGCTGGAGTTTAATACGCAACCTGCTCCCCCTGCGTTCAAGAGCCTGGTGGGGATGATTACTGCAGACCGAACAAACAACAGTGACTGAGGGCGATATAACACAGACACTTACAGAGGTACTCGTTGGAGCAGAAAGATCCTAAACTATGTCAAGATGATGCCTGATAGAATGAAAGACCAGTGCGGTATCCTAAATCTCCCAGATCTGTTCAGGTTTGTCGAGCATCACCGAGACGGTCTCTTCATGTTTTCACAGACGGCACGGAAAAGGCTGATCTTTGATCACAGAGATCTGGATGCAGCATTTAGCTTGTCCTCCTTCACTCTCCTTCACATTTGTCATCCCAGTCCAGACGTCCATTAGAGAGAATGCCATTAGGCCATAACAAGTTCTCTTTCTCTCAGAAGCTAAGAGCATAAACCACTCCTCTGTTGTGCCACGGAGGATAAAGGTAGTATTGATTTTACAGTAACATTGCGGCTTGCAGTGTTGCACAGTGAAGGGAGTGGATGGTTTTCAAATGATCACTACAAAAATACCCAAGTCAGTTCTCGTGGCAATCTTGGCCCGATCAGTGCGTGTTCCTGAAGGAGCTTGAATGTAGGAGAGGACTGTGTTTATTCTCCTTCCCTCGGGCCTTGCTTTGTTACATGGCCTAAATGTTGGAGGATCTCACTGCAATTCTGGAGTAGTTATCCTGGCACTGTTAGTGTGCCATCTGCTTATGAAGTGGAAATGTATCAGTCAAGACCAGAGTAAGAGAACGATTAGCATGGTGGGTGTATGTCTTTCAACTTCCAGTTCTGGCCATCGCGTTACTTTACACATTTGGGTAATAGCGTATTGTAATTTATGCATGCGTTCATATACTCAACCATCTCAAAGGGACTGAAGATGTGTCCAACTCTCTGGGTTGGTATAAATTATAGACGAATATACAGAATGTGGCTGTAAATGTTCCAGAGTGGATAGAGTTCAAGCCGTCTGATTACGGCTCACAGCACCTCATTTGGAAGGTGTCACCTGTTAGGATGTGCCACCCAGCACTTTCCAGAGCTGTCCAGACTGCGCTGGATCTCTTTACACCTTCCAACACTGAGATCCCCTGAGCTACCGACTCCACCTCCTCCCCTCTCCTCCTCCTCCTCCACCACCTCATCCTCCCCCTCCCTCTCCTCCACCCCCGCCCCTCCTCCTATCCACCATGAAGCCTCTCCTGCTCTCTAAAATAGCTGTGCCTGGTCCCTGCTCGACACACACACACATGCACACACTGTTTGCCTGCTGATCCATTACCACCCTGACTTTCTGCACACTGTACTCGCCTAACTCGCAAAAAAACATTTCTTCCTAAATCAGTACAAAATTGTGAAAATAATTTGTCTTTCTAAAGTATCTGAGCTATTCTTTTGATATAATGAGCAATGTACAATAATTTAACCTAACAAATAATATAAAAAATAAAAATAATCCTAGAGAGAAAACCGTTGAGGGAATCGGGGGAATCGGGCTCCATCTTCAGAGGCTGATGATTAATGAAGACGAGCGCTCTGCAGGTGACAGACTGACTCATGGTGGCCCGCTGTAATTGTGTTTGCCTCACAGCTTTGACTTGACTCATAAATTATTAAAGGGACACAGTACGCAGGAAGTGGTTGTGGGAAAAGAAAGCAGGTTTTACCTCACGGGATTGGATGAGGGAGGAGGCTGTTTCTTTGGTCCTGTCTTTGAACCTCCCAACATATTGAACGTGAATACATATTTCATCACTGCACTTTGAGGGCAGGGAGAGAGAGGGGATGGAGATGGCAGTACACAGTCCATGTAGCTCTGCCTTTGAGGTGTTTGGCATTAATAAGAATGTCATAAAAGAGCCATGAACTACTGAGGCAAGAGACACTGAATAATCTGTGTACAACAAACTGATGAATTACATTCAGAGTGCTTCATTACGTGTAAACATGTCTAGTGAAAAGACGCTATTGAAATCCTTGTATTTTATTCCACTCTTCTGGGAAATACTTCAAGTCCCCGTTGCCCTTTTTGTTGTATTCTAGGTTAATTCAACAGTCTGTTTTCAGGGGATAGGCTGCTGTTTATAAACCTTGAAATAAACCTTCCAAACATCACTTTTCATTGCATATGTTCACACTGGATGTCATGTTTGAGTCTACGAACGCCAGTGGACCTTTACAGACGACGGTCGTGTGGGAAACCTGTCTGTCATCACAGTGTTCCAAGGAACATGTCACTCTTGCTTCCTTATGTAGTCTCCGGAACAGAGATTAAAGCCTTTGTTTTCGGTTGCAGTTTGATGACATTTCTTTTGCCAAGTGGGAGTGAGGGAGGATGTGCATCCAGACAAAGGCTGACAGGGAGGCCGCAAACTGTCAGATAATGAGACATTTTCCTGCATAATGAGGTGTCAGAAGGGGGGGGCTTCATCAGAGCTAACCCGTGACAGCGTCACAGCCAGGACACAACCCCACCCTCCTGTTTACACTGACTCGGGCCCCCGGATGAAGACTCGGCGAGGGGCCGATCTTGAAAGACTCTTAACGGTGTGGGGAGGTAATGGAACCTAAATTGCTTCCTTTCGCCATCAGCAGGTCTCGCATGTCACACGTGCTTTGTGGGTTCGTCGGCGTGGGAGATCATAAACGTCACATTAGAAACCCCCCCGCTAACCTCCGAATGAGCGGCTTCAGTTGACTAATGCATGTGGAATCAATAGTCCTGGTGCTTTGATCTGGGTCAACACTGGGTCAGTGAGATTTAAGGACCTCCAGCTAAATTGGGAACGTTTGCCCTTTTCCATTGAGAGTGAATCGTATCGGCTTCAAAGACAGCTTCTTAAGGTTTAACGTATTCCAAGTATACTATAGTAAGTATAGCATGGCTGCCAGTGTCATCGCACTGTACCACTCATTATAAATCCATTATCACTTCCAGGACTGGCCTCGGGGCTAAGCTACTGTCTCCTGTACGTCCAGACTACTGATGTTGTGCCCTGAGGTGGAGTTCTGCTGTACAGCAGCCAGGCTCTGAGAGCTTGTGTCCGGCGTGTCCAGTGTTGTGCAGGCCATCTGGCCAGATCCCACCCAAACCATGACAGCAGCTGCGTGGAGGAGGATCGTCCTGGACCTGCGCCATCATGGGAGAATCTAGCCCTCAGTCAAAGCCTCACTCTCTCAAGCTGAGACCATATGGTTAGAAGAGTATCTTCTTAAGAATTAGGTCAAGTGAAATGCAATTGTTTCATGTTCTAGATTTAGTGATGGTTCGTTGCACGAACACAAAGCTTTATCAACCTCTCAATGTATTGATGACACCGAGCTGACTCCTTGGGTCTATCTCCTTTGTCAAATATGTTTCATCTACTCACAGCTTCCACTCTGGGAGTTTCTTAGAAGATATTCTGGTGGCAGAAGAAGCTAGCCCAAGGTTTTCAACCGACACCTGAAATCATCCTGCAAAGGAAGTGTCGATTCACAAATCATTCGTTTGATTAAGTGGTGGCTTCATCTTATCCTACTTGTCGTTTTTATAATGAATTAAGTTCCGGTTTCACCTCTATAGTATTCTCTTTGGTGATGCTAATGTGAGAAACACAGTAAAACAAGACCACAACTCTTAATTAAAAGTTCAGTCTATCATTCCTGAGAGATCCTGCTTCTGAGAACATCCTCTTCAGAGTAACAAGCCTTGCTGTCTTTCATCTCCCAAGAAGGCCCTGATAATTCAGTTCTGTTCACCTGCTTTGGGATGGGGTTTTTTTTCCACAAGGCTATGATTTTCTTCATCTCTAAAAGAGAAAAACAATTTCATTAGTCATTCATTTAATGCTAATTCGTTTGATTGATCTTCAGTGTATGGGACCAACAAAACTAGAGTTCTCCGTTTCCAGTGAGATGTTGGTTCATGGAAACAATATCTTACATTTGTTCTATTAAATCCAGACTTGTTGAGAGGCAAGCAAACAGTATCAGCTGGTCTCCCCCCCCCCCCCATGTTTCAATCATGGGCCCAGTGTTTGAGGTGTAGAGTTGTAAAAGCTCTTACTGTTGTGGAGACTATGTTCTCTGGTCAGTAAGGCTTAGAAGCCACTGTGGTGCATCTCATTAAAATGCCGGAGATGATGTACAGATTCAAAGTTGTTGTTTTTTATTGTAAAGTTGAGAGAAATGGTGTTGGTTATATTTGCCTTTATGGGTTCTGCGTGTGTGTGTGTGTGTCTGTGCCTGTGTGTGCCTGTGTGTATATGTGGTTCTGTAAAGAAACAGCATACAACGGATGATTAGCATAATACAATAATAGGCATTTGAACATATATTGCTAGTGAATACCTCACATCAATAATAGCCATATTATTATAACATTATTGTAACAACGTTAATGCAGTGACACTACTGTCTATACTGTCTGTTGTTCCACGTAGAAATATCAGCCGCTAAACAGCGCAAGTAAACATGTCGTTTGCTGGCTAACAACGATTACATAGCCTTACGGTAACCACCACTTCGGCATCAGAAAACACATTTAACTGCTACAATACCGTATCTAACAAACACAGACTCATAATGACATAACTAGACATAACAAGAAGCATCAGAAATACTTACATGTATATGAACGCACACAATACAACATTATTCTATTCTCCTCAATAAACTAATGTCCGCACCAGAAACAAGGCAGTCCACTACTCCCGCCTCTGGGTATCGTCAGCGCGAGCATCCCCAAAAACTGCACTCCGATTGGCTGTGCCCGTAGAGCCATAAGGGGTGCATGCACTAACGGCATGACCCAACAGCAGCGAAAGGGCTGTTCACGTGTACAGTCTGAGGGGGCAAAACCATCAGTCCTTCGCAACACTTACTTTAAGATGTTCTTTTGAAATGGCTTTTATGATTTCAACGTGATTTGTGAACGATTATTCCTCACTTAAACTGATTTGAATCGTTGGCTCTTTGTGGTGAAGTGAAAGCACTGTTTTCACTCAGGGCGACTCTGTGTAGTCACCCGCTCAGAAATGGTCCATTTCATTTTTCAACATGATCGTGCCTCAAGGTAACAATGTTCATAAAAAGCGATTTAGGTTTTTTGACTCATTGATTAAAGTCATTAGGAGGAAGGCGCAAGCCGCGAGGCAGTCAATGTGAGCTATAACCCTTTGTACGTTCTCAACTTGGACCAGGGCTAAGAGAGTTCCCAAAACCGCATTAACATAAGCTGATAAAAGGAAGTAAAGGACAAAAAAAAACGATTTTGCGATCACTGTACTTAGCACTGTTAAGGTTTCACCTTTCAGCTTGACAAAACAGTCCCTCTGTCACAAGAGTCTTTTATCATGAAACACGAGTAGTGCTCAGCCGTTAAAGTGCATTTTTTAGCCACATAGAATGTGGTTTGGTGATTCTGTTTCTTTAGCTTTTAAAACCACATCACTGGAAAATTATAGATAATTTGATAACAGCTTTAATTTACCGCTGAGATGATCGTTGGCTGCAGAGACAGAACCGGGACTCCCTGTGCTTCTGCTCACTATGAAAGCAGAGTTGCACAACTCCCAACATCAACACCTTGCTGTGATAATGCAGGCACTTCTGCTGGTTCTGTCCATACATATTGCCCAATAAGCTAAGGCAGTTACAGAATGTGTTTGGACATGCAACATATGCTTTCCAACAGATAGAAAATACACCTTTGATGTTTCCACATTTTGGACAGTTTATTCCCTGACGTCTTGGTATGTTAATCCACGTTGTGTTAAATGTTTAAACATTATATTCAAACGTGCCAGTTTGGTCACAGTTTATCGGTAGATGAAACTAAAACGGGCTCTGCCGTGGTTGCCGTGCACATCCGCACGGAAACGGAGCGTTTCCCGCTCCTCCGGGGCCGACGCAGGCCCAGATTACTGGAGTGTTCTTTACACTTCTGTCCTGATTGGATCCTGAGCTCTTTTCCGCTGCCCGGCAGCAGTGCGGTGATGAGAAACACGGCCTAATGGTTTTGCGTAGAGACCAATCAGGGTGCAGGCCATCTGCTGTCCAACTCTAATGACTACCTGCCCGCCGCTCTGGCATATTGGGCTGGATGGAAGTCTACAGGCTCTCGTTACGCACATCGTGGCTTGGCTCGTTTTAAAAACACTACCTGCTGTTGAAAGAATTGGTTGCAAATGATTAGAACTGTCTCATTTAAGCACACAAACACAGTGCTTCAATGCCAGGCTAACTGTAATCTCAGAACCGTCTCGCTAATGTGGATTCTTCTCTGAGACTGACAGTGAGAGGTATTATACCAGGACAGCCAATCACCTCAAAGGGTGCCGTGCTGGTGGAGCCATCGTTGTTTTAGTTCCAACTGTCTTCAGAAGGTATATGTTTGAAGCTCCAGCGAGGTTGGCTTTAGGCCCTGAACACTACGTTTGTGTGAGCAAGACGTGTCGCATGTGCTTTTCTTTGCCTTCCCAGGAAAGCAATATGCGTTAAATTGGGTTAATGTCACTCAAAGTCTGGCATTTGAGGACAGATTCTCATATAGCTGACATTTCCTAGAAGATGAGCATTTGCATAGTCATTTGATATAGTCTTTATTTTTTCATGTGTAAAGCTGAGATGTGTGTTATCTGTGTCAACACGATTCCGATCACCATGTTTTTGCAGCAACAGCCAGACAGTTGAGGCCTCTTGGGGTCCCGCTGTCTGTTACCACACCGTGCTGAATGCCTCTGTGATGTCTCTTACACCTGTCTGTTACCACACAGTGCTGAATGCCTCTGTGATGTCACAATTTCAGACTCATCCTCATCCTTTTAAAGGCAGCCATCTGTAATAGAATACCAATAATGGGTTTAGTTTCACTTTCGCACTACCGTCCCTGAAGCGAACAGAGCAATCAATGTAGAGGAAGCGAGCGGACCTGGAATCCTGTTCAATCCTCATCCGAAGGCTGTCACCTTCTGGCAGATGTCTTTTACGCCAATTACGTATCAAAGGAGAATTTATTGCGCTCATTTGTAACGGCATCTGCACTTGTTTGTGTAGGACGGGGATGTTTTGCTTGGCTAAGATAGTCTTGTTAGTCATGTCGGGTCGCTGTCATCATCCTCGTGGTGTTCGTACGCCACAGCACGGTACGGATACCGAGCCCTCTAAAACTTTCTTCACGGTACGTTCACCCACGAGGCGAGACTAACCACACTCGTTTGATAGAGTTCTGAAGCCGGGAATAATTTGTATGACTTTGCATATTTTAGGAAACAGCAATGTCACCTTAGTTAACTCTGTCGGCCTGCCCTTGGCTTGGGATAACTGCATTTTAAGAATCATTTGAAGAAGAATGTGCAAAGCCTCTTGGATAGTAAAACCTATTTGTATCATTATTCACATGTGAGCCATTCCATGGATTCCATTCCAGAAATGGCAATTGTAGAGAGATGGTAGAATTGAGCTCTATGAAGATGAACCAAAACCAGACAATAAGGTCTCAGAGAACCTTCACAAGGCTTGTAAGGAACAATAAACCCTATTAAAACCAGCCATCCCTGTCTATATTATACACCCTGTCATGATTATAAATACTTATTGAGGGGTCAGGATGATGTTACATTCTACTAAGTAGATGTTCTTTTAAGGCTTCTGTTGTTATCCAATTATAAGAGCTTGTTTTTCAAGCTGTGGCAAAATCTGAGCTATCACCAGTGTCGTGAGGATTGGATTTAGGATGTGCTCATTACCTCAGTCGTGCTTGGTGTCAATTCCAAACACATATTTGTTTATTTGTCAGAAGAAGTATTTCATCAACAGTGTAATGTAATGATAGTGTGGGGTACATGGAGTGCAGTACTCGCAGCATCATTATGTGAGGGTGGACCAGTGGCTGGAGGCACTGCTAATGATGACAAAGTTCCCTTTTCATTCCTCCTCTTCTGCAACAGTTTCCTGCAGTCAAGTGTCACAGGGACACTTAGGAGGGAGGGGAGGCCTCCTGGGGGGGGGGGGGGCTCCTGGGGGGGAGGGGGGGGCTCCTGGGGGGGAGGGGAGGCCTCCTGGGGGGAAGGCCTCCTGGAGGGCGGGGGGGGGGCTCCTGGGGGGGAGGGGAGGCCTCCTGGGGGGGAAGGCCTCCTGGAGGGGGGGGGGGCTCCTGGGGGGGAGGGGAGGCCTCCTGGGGGGGGGGGGGGGGGTCCTGGGGGGGAGGGGAGGCCTCCTGGGGGGGAAGGCCTCCTGGAGGGCGGGGGGGGCTCCTGGGGGGGAAGGCCTCCTGGAGGGGGGGGGTCCTGGGGGGGAGGGGAGGCCTCCTGGAGGGGAAGGCCTCCTGGAGGGGGGGGTCTCCTGGCGGGGGGAGGCCTCCTGGGGGTGTAGGCTCCTGGGGGGGGGAGGCCTCCTGGGGGTGTAGGCTCCTGGGGGGGGGAGGCTCATGGGGGTGTAGGCTCCTGGGGGGGGGAGGCCTCCTGGGGGTGTAGGCTCCTGGGGGGGGGAGGCCTCCTGGGGGTGTAGGCTCCTGGGGGGGGGAGGCTCATGGGGGTGTAGGCTCCTGGGGGGGGGAGGCTCATGGGAGGGGGGAGGTTCCTGGGGGGGGGGGGAGTCCTCCTGGGGGGGAAGGCCTCCTGGGGGGGGGGTCTCCTGGGGGGGAGGCCTCGACCCTGCTGCCAGGCCAACGCTACACACCATTACCATTCTGTACCTACGCACAGTGAACCCACGCTACAATGTGTGTCACAAACGCTCCCTTGGCTGGAGACACTTAAGGTCAAGCAGAAAGGGACAGAGGCTGGGGGATGTCAGCCAGACCCACACAACGCCAGGTGCATGTTGGAAGTTCTTTAGATGTCCGTGACTCGTCCTCTGCAGGCTGTCCGGGCTGTTTGGACTCTCAGGAGGCACTCTGCTCACGCCGGGTGCATCGGGGAGGGGGAGGGAGGGAGGGAGGGAGGGAGGGGGAGGAGGCCAGTGCTAGGCAGCAGCTGTTCTGGGAGCTGGAACGCCGGCGTTGTCAACAGGAGTACGGCCTCCTCGCGTCTCTGAGGGAGCTGTGTGGACTGCAGCTGGCTGGGGACAGATCTACTAGGGTGTGGAGAGCTGTGCACGGAGCCACTAGCACCGGGGGTCAGGAGGGGAGGGGTGGAGGAGAGGAGAGGAGGGGGTGGAGGAGAGGAGGGGAGGGGGTGGCTGGGGGGGTGGAAGAGAGGAGGAGGGGGTGGAGGAGAGGAGGAGGGGGTGGAGGAGAGGAGGAGGGGGTGGAGGAGAAGAGGAGGGGGTGGAGGAGAGGAGGAGGGGGTGGAGGAGAGGAGGAGGGGGTCCTCCTTCTAGAGCCATGGAGGCAGCGTCTCTGCTCCTCCCCTGGTGGGAGTCATTACTCCTCTGGTACCCCCCGCCGTCTCCCTCGGCAACCTAGGAGATGACTCTCATTGTTTCAGACGCAGCTAATGATTTATTTACAGCCTCGGCTGTGCCCAGGCTTAAAATTAGCAACAACAGCTTTCCCACCAAGTGGGTCTAGATAGGATCTCTCCTAGAAGGCTGCGTGTTCTGCCTGGTGTTGAGCTGAATAAGTCATGCTTAGGAGGGGGCTTGATAGCTTTAGTTACTGGTTCTACTTTGCAGTAGCATCAATCTGCTGCGTATGGTTGTCATGTGCCGGAGGGTTATTTAAGAGGATTATTGATAGTCGGTTGGCTTTTTGACGCCATCTGAAGATTAGCCATGCTTTTAGCATTCATCTTAGCAGAGTATTGATATTGCAAGTGCAAGGGCCAGATGAGGCTGTTGAGCAGTGAGCAGACAGGGCAGGGGGAGAGGGGCAGGAACCCAGATCCCAGTGATTGCTGTTTTCCAGGACCAAACTGTCCTTTGCTTCCATTTAAATTGATTTTATCCTCTTCAGAAATCATGATGAAATAAAGAGATAATAAATGTGTAATCATTTTGCAACCGAGGATTCTGAGTTGAGATCAAAAACGATTGGTCATACATTTCTATACTATATCTGGTATTGTGTTTTATAAGTTGTTAAAAATGTTCAAGGTTGCATAAGTGCTGACTGTTGTGATCAGACCATAATGGGCCCTCTGCCAGATGTCTCCTGCCTCTCCCCTCTCCCTCAGGTCAACATACGGTGTTTCCAAAGCATTCACAGGACTGATCCCTTCTCCTGCCCCACGAATGTGGTTCGCATTTCTGAACATGAAATCGTTCCCAAGTTGAGTACATACAAGGAGACGTGAAACCAGACAATCTCGTCCCTGGGTTAGACTAATTTACTGAAAGGGTTTTTAGTAAGCAAGGGAGGCGTTCAATTGAGTGCCAAGGTTTTAAAACGTTATTAACGCTCTCTCACAATGGATATTGCCTGTGAGGCCTTTATATTTTGTGTATGGAATAGTAATGTGACAAGGATGCCAATTTTTACGAGCTTGTTTATCTTTTCAAACTTTGTTTAATCAATCAAAAGTTTTAATTTAGCTCAATGTGTCTTTACTCCTTTAATTGCCCAATAGATTTTCCGATGTTGTTTGGCTCTCTGTAAAACCAGCTCACAATTTAAAACAAGCCGCAGGCTTGAAATATGTAAATGACTAGGTTTCCTTAATGTGTTAGAGTGTGCAAGATAAGTAGGCATTGTTGTTATTTTAAATGGGGATAGAGATCATTTGATTAATGAATTCATGTGTTTCTTGTCTGGGAGGAACAGACAGTAGGCAGGATAATCACAGTTTAACTGGCTATCGTGGTACTGACCTTGAAACGGTCAACTGTGGAATAGTAAGTTTGATTTAATTTCAGAGTGTCTTATATAATTTGCTCAGGGTACTGGAGAAGATCTTTACCTCATGGAGGTTATGGTGCTTAAAGTACATGAAGAATCTCAGAGGAAATTTCCAACATCTCCTAGATATTCATGGATGACTACATTATAGCGAACATCACTATCATCAAATATCAGAAAGGGCTGAAGTCTTCTGCATCCCCGGGGGGTTCCATCTCAAAGAGAGTTCCATCTTCGCCACATTTCAAAAGTTCCAATTGCAGCTCCAAAGCAGCAGATCCCCTCTCAGACGTCTGACGCCCCTAACCCATTGATCTCCCCAGAAACAGTCCTGCAGATCTCACACCCTCCGTTTAGGGCAGAGAGTTCATTGGCATTCAGTGATGAAACAGAGAGAGTAACAAGTTATAGAGATGTGGTTTTTTATATATCTCTTGCAGGGGGGTCTGCCATACTAGGTCTGCTTAGATTAATGACCCCAACCCTAACCCACAAGGAAGGGCTAAGTGTGTCCCACAGTACAACCTGTCTGTCCTGTCTGTCTCTATATACGTATGTTACTCTCTGTCCTGTCTGTCTCTATATACGTGTGTCACTCTCTGTCCTGTCTGTCTCTATATAGGTGTGTCACTCTCTGTCCTGTCTGTCTCTATATAGGTGTGTCACTCTCTGTCCTGTCTGTCTCTATATACGTGTGTCACTCTCTGTCCTGTCTGTCTCTATATAGGTGTGTCACTCTCTGTCCTGTCTGTCTCTATATACGTGTGTCACTCTCTGTCCTGTCTGTCTCTATATAGGTGTGTCACTCTCTGTCCTGTCTGTCTCTATATAGGTGTGTCACTCTCTGTCCTGTCTGTCTCTATATAGGTGTGTCACTCTCTGTCCTGTCTGTCTCTATATAGGTGTGTCACTCTCTGTCCTGTCTGTCTCTATATAGGTGTGTCACTCTCTGTCCTGTCTGTCTCTATATAGGTGTGTCACTCTCTGTCCTGTCTGTCTCTATATAGGTGTGCTACTCTCTGTCCTGTCTGTCTCTATATAGGTGTGTCACTCTCTGTCCTGTCTGTCTCTATATAGGTGTGCTACTCTCTCTGCAGCTGGAGAACATCAATGCTCAAACGAGTGTCTGGGAGACAGAGACAGAAAGCAGATTGAAAATGTACCACATGCTGCGCTTCCGCTTGTCGACTTCCATATCGTTTTCATCTCATCTCCTCTCCGCATGGCTTGTCTCTCCGGGTTTTTTCTGCTAGTTATGTCTCAATTATAAGTTACATTAGAAAAACAACGACTCAACAACAACGAAAACACATTGTGATTGTCGTCCTCGTTGTTTACACTACGCATTCTGAGAATAGCAGCTTATTAGACTCCAGTGTAACCTTTAGGAAAGCTTGTATGTGTCACTGAGCACAGAGGGTTTTATGTCTGTTTCCACTATAAAGGAATAGAGAAGAAGGGCCACAGTATCATGAAATGGGGGATAAAGGGGATACAGCTGACAGATGCTGTACAGCAGCTCTTGCAGACAGATCATTGTTCCTTGTTCACAGACACAGGTGGTTTGAAATCCTTCTATTGCGTTTACAATGACACTTGACTGTAACAACACTTTTGGTACTCACTTAAGGCAAAGAAGAAACTTTTGCTTTCAGTAAAAAAAAAATTATAGGAATATTGAACAAAAGAAAGAATGTCAAAGGAGGTTGGTGTTTCTCTGATAATGTGTCATTCAGTTCTATTTGTATCTTTGTTTGACATGTTCTTTGGGTACCATAGATGTCATCTCCTAGTTCTTTTGAGGTACAGCTCTGCAACACATCTAGAAAAAGACCGTCTCACAGAGGACAAAGAAAAGAACTCTGAACACGGAATAGAAATATCCCAAATGGTGTGAATGGTTTGGTATTGTACCAGATGTCATCAGAACACAATGTGAAAGGTCTGTCCATAGATCAGTAAAAGGCTGCTACTCAAGTGATTTCTGTGAGTGTCCAGAGCAGTGTGTCATAGCCTCTCACCAACCAGACCTCGTGCTCCGTGTTCACCCTGAACCTCTGCCCAGACACACAGGGGAACACTTACTCTATGTCACTTTTTGATGAATGGTTGTCTTTGTGTTATGGTCCCGATATAAGTTTGTCCACAGTCTTACAATAAATCATGATGAATGGAATGTCCTGTGGTGGCTTGGAATGATTATGTAAGTATTGTGTTAGGGTCCTTGGTGTGTCGAACAGGATGCCCGTCTACGCGTGCAGGGAAAGGAAGCTCAAGGAGTCCGTATCAAACTTTCTGGGTGACCTCAAAGTTACAGTTTCAGGAGTTCTAGGAGGAGAAACGGTATGAGTGTCTATCTAAACTGAGGGCACATTCTGTCGGCTGTGCCTCCATTTGTCAAGTCCCTTCTGTCAGTCAACGGACCTGGTGTGGTTACATCCTGTAGCGGACGACGTGATTGGCTCTCCCCGTGACATCCAGTATTATGGAGATGAATTGGAGTAATTGCCCAGCAAAGGTCTGGCTCTCTGCCCAGCGGAAGGGCTCTGGAGCTGCAGTCAAACAAGCCCACCTTCCGTGCTCTCATCCATGCACTCATCCATACGCAACATCCAGATACACGCTGGACGTTCAAACAAACCTGGAGGTTTTCCGCAGCATGTGCAGTACAAACAGGTTGATTTGTTAGGTCATATCTACCACTCTTCCTGCAGATCCAAAAGCATCTCTGATGACTCAGTGTTGATCAACTGAAATGTATGCTGCTCCTGTTCCTGCGAGGCCAAACTATGCCATCATCGATAGTCAATAGGGTTCTCAAGCTCAATATGAGCAATGTTTTTCTGCCACTTGTGCTTGATCAGCTTCAGACAGTGAAGAGGCGTAGGTACGTGCTGCGTTGTCAAGTGCTGTGGACCTGGAACACATGATTACACTGTTGGACTGTTAAAGGCGGTTTATTAGGGTCCGATCAGCCAACGTGATGGGAGCCGGTCTCTCTCTCCTGCACGTGCTCTCTCTCTCTATGTCTCTCTCTCCTGCACGTGCTCTCTCTCTCTATGTCTCTCTCTCCTGCACGTGCTCTCTCTCTCTATGTCTCTCTCTCAGCCTAATGCCCCTCCCGACCCCCTTTCAAGCTTGACTCACGCCTGTTTCCATGGCGACAAAAAGTTCCTGTCTCTCACTCAAGTTGTACAGAAAGAAAAACGTTTTAAACGCAAACGTTATAAAAATTGTTGTTGTCGAAACCCCTCTCGACTTGACTAATATTGTGCAAACACCATCTGTCATCTGAGAGTCAGGGATGGTGTGAACAGCATGGCAGTTGTCATGACTACATTTTCACCACCAAGGCCTTTTCCTTTGACCGGGGTGTTAAACAGGGATGGACTCTAAATGCCTTGCATATCTCAGCTGAAAATGCATTTGTCTTTTCTGCTGTCTGGAAGTGCATCTCAGCAACGTCTTAAGCAGCCAAATCTCCAGAACAGGAGGAGCTCATTAAGGGAACAATAAACTTACTGTTCCAAGAAATTGAGAAATAAGGTGCCATCTTCTGTCTGTGACAATAGGTTTGGGGATACATTTTGTGAAAGCATTTAGCTGGGGTTTAATGTAGCTGGTGATTCATTCGACCAAGCCTTAAAAATGCTAGGTTATAAAGGAAGAGTTTATATTTTATGAATTTCAGAGTAAATGTGCTGTCACATTATAAAGATTAGCCAGGTTTGACCTAATAACATTTGTGCTTATGTCAGGAGAGGACTGGAAGGAAAGGTATAGAGAAAGGCATAGAGATGTTGGATCTGGCTGGTGGATCTTGATCTTTAGCATTTATGTGTGCACACATGAGTATGAATGATGTGAAAATCTCATTTCATTTTCATGAGCCCTCTAAGCAACAACATTATGCCCTCTCTCTTTCACTGGTCGTCATACCTGTGATCAGGTATTCAGGAGCACACGGTTCTGTCTGTCTACACATTCCATGTTATTCTCCACTACGAAAAAAAGGTGATTTGCGACATTTTAGGTAGTCTTCTACTTATTAGGTTTTGACACAAACATTTCACCAGAACACTGTAACAGGTATCCCCCGTCTCAGTCATGCTAATTCAGTATCCATCAGAGGAGAAGATGGGCAATCTGTAGTACAAGAGATTCTTACATAACTCCGGAATATAGCGTGGGAGAGTTCCTCCACCTTCAACAGACTTCCTCCACCGAGAAATAAGACCTCGAGGACACATTGAGACACCGACTTAAGACCGTTGATTCGCCCCCTGGAAGTTTTATCCCTCCTAAAAAAATCACCACTAAAGAAAAAATACACTTTTTGGAATCAAAGAGCCGGATCCATTTTTTTCCCGCCCAGGTGGCAGAGAGGAGGAAGTCATGAGAAATGGAGGAGGAATAATGACAGTGTGATGATGGGTCGGGGAGAAACAGAATGGAATCACATGGAAAGAGTTTCATCCCTCACAGCAGTGGCAGGTCTTACAGTATCATGGATCTGTCATCTACCACAAAGCATCTTTCTATGACGCGTGTGTGATTCTGCCTTGAATCCAGTCTAATTAGTTGGTTGTGTCATTACGCGGATTTACAGGACAATACCTCAAGGCATGCTTCAACAGGACAGCACACGTGCAATGCTGCCAGTCTAATGGCTTGATTGGCTTATTATGCAGAATGAATGCTAAATTGTTGATGTTAGTATGCCACAGTCTGGGACTGTGGAAAATCTTGCAATATTCCTCCTGGTGGTGCAGTCATGGAGACTGAGACAGATGTTTATCAAAGATTAAGTCCATTTAATATGTCTGGTGGTGTTGCCTTGGAAAGTGATAGTGTGTTTTCAGAAATGTTATCAGAGCACAGCGTTTTCCCCAAAACACCCAAGAGTGGATTACCTGAATGAGAGGGACTCTTGGCTGTTCCTCAATCAAAAAAAACAGTATGTGATTTCACAACGTTGTTCAGGCATAGAACATTGGGCGTTGCTGTCACCAGATCATTGTCTGAGTGGGTATGACAAAATAATTGAAAAAGGAATTACGAGGGTACGAGCAAGCTAGTGAAGGACAAAAACCTCTCATATCCCCCAGACCACCTGCTCCAACACGGCTTCAGTCGGAGACCTAGCCCAGTGCCTCTGCCCCTCTCTGCTTCATGGCCCTGGGTGGCCCAGATGTATTGAAAAGTGGATGGGGGACGTTTATGTGGGGCTCAGTAATGACACTGTGACACCAGTGCATTTTTCTTCCACGTAGATGGGGCCATTTTCACCCTAGTCAGTGCTGGAGCTACTCACTGGAAGGTGGCCCCCCTCAACGCAGCATCACTCTGTCAACGAGAGCACTGACCATTTCTACTGTCCTTGTCTGTAATGGTACATTAGTCCAGCTAGTTCCACTAGTGGACTTATAGAGTATATCAATTTCTCGAAGATGACTGTTGGAGATTGCACATATAGACTTTTTCAAACATACTGTGGCAAACCGACATCCTTCTCTGTACTGTTGTATGCCATGATCTGCTGCGACTGCCTCGGCATTAAGGAGTTCCAGTGTGGACTTGGGCAGGTTTGCTTGTGGGCGTGAAGTCGAAGCATCACAGAAGTGTGTATTCTTTGGGCGGTGTGCCTGTTTACATAACAGTCATTGTAAAATGTCCTGTGACTAAGAAAAATGCATGTCCAGTTCAATGGTTTCCATTTGGCTCACTGCTTTGTTTGTGATTTCATATCCCAATATTTCATGGCTGAGTTTGTCTCTTCTTAAATATAACCTCCTGCTATCGATTGTATAACAAAACAGACCATTGTGGCACTGGCATTAAGTATGCAATGAGATCATTTTTAATGGCTAAAATCCATTCGGTTAATAAGATTGAAATTGGAAGTATGAGCAGAGGAGTCATATAAGTGTTTACTACCTTTGATCCATCATAACAGATTCAGAAAACAGAGAAGCTTGTTTACTGTGCCAGCAGCTGATCTGTATTGCAAGAAAAATACCCTTTATATATATATATATATATATTATAATAATATTTATGTCATAAATACTGAATACTGTAGGTCAGCGCTCTTACAATGAACATATGAATGTTTCTATATTCTGTATCAGTCAGTTGGAATGTAGATGAACACGGTTATCTCCTGAGCATGTGTGGTTTTCGGTTTCGTCTTGGTCTCATGACCGAACTTTGACCCCAGAAGTGCGTCAGAAGGATGTTGTGTGCCCGCTGGGTAGGGATGTTCATGTCAATGATGATACAGTAAATACTGAAACCAACCTAACCTGTCTGACAATCTGTGGTAAGAAAATGTGAAGCTGTTTCCTTAGTGTTGGTTCTTCAGGAGAAAAGGGGATTATTCTCAATGTACATTTTAAACAAATCCTAAAATGAAATGTCATAGTATAGTCATACATTCTAATGTTTCTAAAGTGAACTAAAACACATTTAAAACTTTGTTGGACAGTCTATTTCTGCAGCTGGCAACTTTTTATTCAAATGTCATGATAAATGTCACTGGGATTAAATAATCTCTCAAAGATATAGCTGTTGTCGAAAGCTGTTGGTTGGTGGATATCATCTAGTCTAGAAACACATGGCAGACTGGATATCATCTAGTCTAGAAACGCGGTAGACTGGTGAACATTTGCTGAATTGTGTTTTTGAGGATTGATGATGTACAATTTTTTGAGATGTTATTTAATGCCTTCCATTCTCCCCTTCAGAAGATGGATGTTCTCTCTGGTCCTACGGTGTGTATCCACGTTTGGGTGTTATTAAATCACCTTTCTCTCTTTGCAGATGTAAATGGAGAAGTTGAAGTTCCAAGAGGAAGATTTGGAGATCTTTGCAGTTTCAAATCGGTTTCGCATTAATAGGCAAAGAACAGAACAACATTGTTTCTCGCTAAAGCGATCCATTACTGTCAATTCATGTCAAAGTGCACGTCGGAGCAGCATAATGCTGCCCTGCGGGGGGAAACACTGCTAATGGAAAGTAAGCTGTTAAAGATTCAATGCATTAAAAACACAGCCTAATGCAGCAGAATGCCTTCAAAAGTCTCGTGCTTGTACCTGTTGACAGTCGTTTGCTGGGCAAGCGCTCTCTGGTACCTGAGTATCTCCCGGCCCACATCGTCCTACATTGGGCAGCTGTCTGTGCCCATACGAAAGGCCGCAAAGCCCCTCAAGAACACCACCTTCAGCAACATCCGCACACGGCCCCTCAATCCGCACAGCTTTGAGTTCGTCATCAACGAGCCCAAGAAATGTGAGACCAACACCCCCTTCCTGGTGATTCTCATCAGCACCACCCACAAGGAGTTCGACGCCCGCCAGGCCATCCGGGAGACGTGGGGCGACGAGAGCACGTTCAGCGACGTGCGCATCGTCACCCTCTTCCTCCTGGGCCGCAACACCGACCCGGTCCTCAACCAGATGGTGGAGCAGGAGAGCCAGATCTTCCACGACATCGTGGTGGAGGACTTCATCGACTCCTACCACAACCTGACCCTCAAGACCCTGATGGGCATGCGCTGGGTGTCCACCTTCTGCTCCAAGGCCCAGTACGTCCTGAAGACGGACAGCGACATCTTCGTCAACATGGACAACCTGATCTTCAAGCTGCTGAAGCCCACCACTAAGCCCAGGAGGAGGTACTTCACGGGCTACGTCATCAACGGAGGGCCTATCAGGGACATGCGCAGCAAGTGGTACATGCCCAGAGACCTGTACCCCGAGAGTAAGTACCCCCCGTTCTGCTCGGGGACGGGGTACGTGTTCTCCGCAGACGTGGCCGAGCTCATCTACAAGACCTCCCTGCACACCAGACTGCTCCACCTGGAGGACGTGTACGTGGGGCTGTGCCTGCGCAAGCTGGGGGTCCACCCCTACCAGAACAGCGGCTTCAACCACTGGAAGATGGCCTACAGCCTGTGCAGGTACCGCAGGGTCGTTACTGTCCACCAGATCTCACCTGAGGAGATGCATCGCATCTGGAACGACATGACCAGCAAAAAACACCTCAGATGCTAGCAGCGTGCGAGGTCCTGGTACACTCGTGTTCTCTCCCTCCCTTCCTCTCTCCATTTCTGTTTTTCTTGTTTGCCTTCTCTGTCAGACTGGTACTCTAGCAGAGCTACAAGGAATTGTAAAACAGCAAGACTTTCAGCCAATCTTAATGAGTCTTTAACAACTAGATGTTGATACTGCTGTATTTAGGCCCATCGTTTCATAGGGATATGCTGACAGTGAGTTGTTTCCTTGCTGTTCATGTGTGCACGAGGCTTGTAAAGTGCATGTTCTCATTGAGACAAACAATACCATGATGTTGTTACTGGTCATTTTGTAACTTGTGGTCCAGAAGTCGAAATAGAACATCTACACTGTAAAGTTCATTTTTGTAAAGTAACATTTTCAAACAAAACAAATAATTGAGTCATTTTTCTGCCATTTGTTGGTTTTGGAGAGGCTGCACTATCTGAGGGAACAGGCCTCCTTTATGTGGATTTAACGGATTTAAAAACATGCTACAACATAACAATGGAATCTGAAATCTACAGACGTTAAACCATGCGGGTGGTTATTTTAAGTTGTTTTCATTTGAAGATTAACCTGTTTCTATGGAGATTTTCTGCGCCTGTAAAAGTAAAGTGGTTCACACAGACAGATCTTCAGAATTCAGTTTATTTGAATTCTGAAGATCTTAATGTAAATTTGCCTGGATCTATTTGTCGTTAATGCAACTGTCTCTTTTTTTCTGGAAAGTGACAACCTTAATTATTTTATTTTGCGTTTTGGATATAAATTGTTTCAGTCTTGACATTATTTTTTAATAGCTTGAAATAATGAAAGTTCATCATGCTTCCTGTTTCTCATCAGACTGGCAACTATTCTATGACTGTATGCTGTGAATACAGAGAGCTGTGTCAGTTTATTATGTAACACCACTAAGGATCAACCAATTTAACAATGTTGTGCAAGTGATAATGTACATTGTAACTATTTACATTCCTAAGTGAATGTTTCATCGTCTGTGTTTTGCATATCAGAACCTTATTGAAGCACTACTAGTGAATTAACAGGAAACTATGATTTTTTCGAGAGTATGAAAGGCTTTTGTAGCCACATTTTCATTTTTCAGTGTTTTTTATTTGATTCTAGAATTATAAGCTATTGTGACATTTGACTGTGAACGCATTAAGCCCTATCCTGAAAGGGATTGTTGTGATATATATTGTATGTTTTTTTATATTAAAAAAATACATACTTGAATAATTAAACATAATCAAAGGCCTTGGGCTTTTTTTTTTTTATCTCGTAATGTATTCATTTACTGTCTGAACGTAACCATAGGGATATGATGGGATGCTTTTTAATAAACGTGTTGGAAGTTACAAGTAACAAACAACCTAACTCAGAAAAGTGGACATCAGATTGTACCCGTTTGTGAACTAAATACTGCTCTTTGCAGTTCAACAGAAATCAACACATCAAATGTTTTTCAGTTTCACAATAAGCAGTGACATATTGTACTACCTTCAAACCTGGTATTTATTTATTATATTTATTATGACAGAAAAATATACACATTATTATATGTACTAGCATACATATATACAATATGTACACATATATATATATATATGAATATACACATGTATATATATAAATATACACACACACACACTTGGAACATTTTAATAATAGCAGTTCTTTATTAGTTGCTCCTCTGCAGAAATGTGAAATCAGCGAATTACAGAAAGGGGAAGGATAATATGCGGAAATGGTACACATACTGTACATAGAAAACACAATAATTTACTTCTTAAAATAAATCATTTCGTACAAGTAAATTTACCACTTCAATACTTTAAAAAATAATTTAGAGCTACTCAACTTGTTTGAACAAACAAATGGCTCGTCAACCTTTCAATAGTTGCCTTTTGGTTTCATGTGCAGGTGCATTGCTATACAATACAATTCTGAGATTATTATTTGATTTGGTGGGGGAAAAAAAGTTGTAGTGCAGTTAAGCCTGTGAACATTTACAGGTTATCCAGTAAATTTTGCTCTTTTTTGTTACGCATCAATCAAAGCATTTTACAGGATTACGGATTGATTTATGGTTCACATGTCCTTGTCTGGTGACGAGCATACAGGTTGAACTGTCATTACAATTCCTAAAGTGGGTCTCCAGGGCGAAGCATTGGTTTGTCAGATGCATATACTTAACCCCAAAGTGCATTGTAGCTTGTCTTTATAGGATGACTATTGACTTGAGAGGAAAATACAACCAAAGTATCATTGCTTTGTTTTGATGTTTGTGAAATGGGTTCAACACAAACATAAACAAGTTCTGTTTGTTGAAGGTCTCACTCGTTACCTAAGTTCTTAGGCACAGATAGATGAACAAGGCACCTAGAGCATATTGAAGTATCAACACTGTGGTCTGAATAAGCAGCTGATTACACACGGCAGATTCTAGGTCCCTTTTCCGCTGCACATTCACTGAAAACGGCTCCCTTCGTTTCACTGGCTAACACACCTATACACAGTACAGTTCCTTCGCTGTTTATACATTAATGATCTCATCAGGAAAATGTTCAGTGTGCTTTTTCCCATAAATAAAATACAATTTACATTCGGAATGAGGAGGACATTACACACCTACAGATAACCTTCCATATTCTAATGAGTGGGTCTGTCAAGCAAGGTGGGGAGAATCTCATCTTTTTGACCACCATGGATACAGTTGGAGTGGAACACAAATACAAAGGCATTCTCATTTGAATAAATAATAGAGCTTTGCTGAAAGCAGAAGGAACAAGATTCATTTTTTTAAATAAACAACAAGAGTAATCCTAAGACACTTTTAAATAACCAGCTATAACCAGCTATAACCAGCTAAAACCAGCTATAACCAGTTATAACCACCTATAACCAGCTATAACTCGCTATAACCACCTGAGAGCATCGTTAGTTCCACGGTCTGGGGAGTGTGCCTGGCGGTGGAATGTGGTGAGAGGGTGGGGGGGGAGATGGCAGGAGGAGGCTCAAGGGGTGGAGGTGTGTGTGTGGGGGGGGGGGGGGGGAGGGAGGGGGAGGGGGAGGGAGGGGGGATGCCTGGCATTAGGACAAGTGAGGGGGGATGGCAAGTGTGTGAGGGGGGATGGCAAGTGTGTGCGTGGGGGGAGGGTGGGGGGGGGTTCGAAGGTGTTCCTCAGTCTGTCTCCTCACCTGCTACTGTGCGTACGGCCGGCCCTGAGCAGGACCATCAACACACACTCAGCTGGGCGAACCCCATCAGCTTCACCTCGTCTGGGATCTCCGTGTCGTCACACCCGGATACCTGTCCCAGAGGAGCACAGTCACGCATACAGGACCCACATGACGACATGCTGCCAGACCTAAGGCTCTATGTCGCTCTGGATAAAAGTGACCGCTACATGAAAAATTATGAAGGTACATGAACGTGACACATTAGTGACATACTCAAAAACGTCCAACTGAGTTTTACGTGCTCTGAACACAAAGTAACAACCAGGATGAGAGTATAGATCCAACCCTCTTAAAGAGCTAAGCCTCTGTTCCCAGATTCATATTGTTTTGTACATTTTAGTCATAAATCCTGATGACACACAGAACTTGAAACAAGACATAAAAAAGTGTGCCCTTTAGGAAAAAGCATATTAGGAGCACTCAATTACAGCCCTTTCAGAGATTTACAAATTAAAACATTTATGGTTAGAGTTCCATTACATGTTTTCCATTCCGTACAGCCTACAGCAAGTGCTGGACAACAATATCATTCATTAATTTCAGTGTTTCCCACACATAGACTAATTTGTGGCGGTGCGCCACAGAATCAACACCGGCCGCCACACATTGCGTTTCGTAAAACATTTTTTTTTTATCGCTATTTAGGTAAAAACACGCAGCGTATTCGTTCAGCTGCATTTCCTTTCCCTGCTCTCCCTCCGTCTCTTTCACGCACGCGTCTTTCTCACACACACAGTCACTACGTCAGCACACGTTAGCAACGATGCATACGCCGTTCTAGTGAGACCGACAGCTACATCAGCGAGCCTTCAGCATTAGTGCCGTAGCTAAAGGTCTAGGAAAGTTGAGGCTACTTTTCGCTAGGTACCGACGGACATGTCTTAATCGAAAGTTCCCCTTCGTTCTTTTGGTGAGAAGTTTCAAGAGCTAGCTCCTTACCCGGCGTCATGGAGCTGACCTGTTAAATAGTTATTTAGCACCCTGTACTATACTTAGTATACTTAGTCCGTATTGCTGTGACAGAATCCTGTATCTTGACAAACACATTAATGAGGATTGTAATTAAGCATACAGTGATGTCACAGACGACTCCAAACAGGCAGTGATGTCACAGAAAACTCCAAACAAGTAGTGATGTCACAGACGACTCCAAACAGGCAGTGATGTCACAGACGACTCCAAACAGCAGCTGACGTCTCATGCTGAATAAGACTCATGCTCAAAGTCTTTAACGTTCAACCAATCAAGCCAATGTATTAAAAAAATAACACATTGATCATTAAGACGGGAGTCAGGTGGCTGAGCGGTTAGGGAATTGGGCTAGTAATCAGAATCGGGCTAGTAATCAGAAGGGTGCCGGATCGATTCCCGGCCGTGCGAAATGACGTTGTGTCCTTGGGCAAGGCACTTCACCCTACTTGTCTCGGGGGGAATGTCCCTGTACTTACTATAAGTCGCTCTGGATAAGAGTGTCTGCTAAATGGGTCAATGTAAATGTAAGACCCGGGGTCCCCAAACTAAGGCCCGTGGGCCGAATATAGCCCCGCCCACACATTAGGACAGGCCCTCTGATCAATGCCAGAGATATTTTAGTAATTTATTTTTTTATAAAAATAATTTAAAACAAATGTAGCATAATGCATAATGTATTAAATACATTGAAAATCATAATATCTCCACAATAATATTGGTAGTCACTCTGGCCCATGTCATTACCGACCCGGCCCCACATTAAAGAAAGGAGAAATTATCTGGCCCTCTCAGAAAAAAGTTTGGGGACCCTTGATTAAGACTCTCCTTGATAAAGAGAACCCATAACTCCAAATCCTCAAAACAAAAAAACTAGACAGTCTAAGACTAAATGCCAGTTTTATTGAACTGACAGTTTTACCATCCAGGGAGCGCCTTCTCCTGCTAAATTTGAAACTAATTACAATGCTGCCATGTCCCCACAGGAGGCCTTATTACAGGCAACACACATTCAGATTGGTTTGACTGGCCCCCGAGCCAATCGATATCTCTTTTTCACTTGGCTATCCCCCCACTGTAAGTGCTAAAGCGTGACTCCATGGCCACATGTCTGCCAGACTAGTCATTTACAGCTGATGGGGACTAGGGATAGGGATAGGGATAGGGCAGGCCTGGGGCAGGGGCTAGGGGAGGCCTGGGGCAGGGCCTGGGGCAGGGCCTGGGGCAGGGCCTGGGGCAGGGGCTGGGGCAGGGGCTGGGGCAGGGGCTGGGGCAGGGGCTAGGGCTGGGGCTGGGGCTGGGGCAGGGGCTGGGGCAGGGGCTAGGGCTGGGCCTGGGGCAGGGGCTAGGGCTGGGGCTAGGGCAGGCGTCTGTAGCACAGCGAGGCACCAAAGAGAAGCTGGAATGACTGAATGACTGAATGACAGGGTCCATATTTAATATTTATCAGGCACCTCAGAGTAGGTCTGCTGATAGGACGTGAGAAATCAGGAAATACTGTAAATAAATACAGGCCGTGGTCTCTGTCTCAGGGGGCCAGTATGACCTCCTACCTACCGGACCATAAAACCTCTCCAGCAGCCCCACTAGGATCAATCCTCACGGCAAAAGAAGCTATGAATTGTTCTCCAAGGGCAGATAATTATTCTCCCCGTCTAGATATGAGTGGACTGCAGTCATCATTCTCATTTCAGCCACACCGGAACGTTTAACAGCTCTTCAGATTTTATACTGCCCGGTGCATGAAGGGTGTCAACCAATAGAAATGGTCCGTACATTCACCAGGGATGGTTGCCGGATGGACGGAGGCTAGCTAGACCGTTCTGTTCCTGTATTAACCACACTGCAGCAGGCCTTCTCTCCAGAGACAGCTCCAGCAGCAACAAGCACCAGCTGTTAAGAAGACTAACATGGCAGAGAGGGCCGACGGGGAGGGCCTGTGACCCCCACACACATGTTGATTACCTCCCCCACACTTTCCACACGCCAAAGGCCACAAAGACGTATCCCTAACATTACCCAACATCCTCGGGGATCCACACTAATTACTTTCCCAACTCTATTTCGGCGGATTGTTCGCATTCTTCCCCATGACGACGATCGATGACAGAGCGGGGGGCTTCAGAGGGGGGGGCTTCAGAGGGGGGGGCTTCAGAGGGGGGGGGCTTCAGAGGGGGGCCCTGAAGGTGGATTAGGAACGCCACCTGTCAGCGGAACCGTCAAGCAGAGACAGTAACCCCCAAGCTGACACACCTGTCATGTGACTTGTCATGTGACCTGTCATGTGACCTGTCATGTGACCTGTCACGGACACCTGGAGGTCACGCTGGCCACAACGGCTCCTTTCGAGGCCAAACTCCTAAATGAACTTGCACAAATATTTTTCATAACATGGCTGCAAAAACATTCATGATCCTGATATACAGTATCCCTATTTATATTTTGCTGCGCACACTAGCAGTGCGTTCCATTTTACAACCCAGTGCATCTACAGTATGTGGCGTCAAATAGCAATAATATGTTGAACTGATAAACTCTGAACTCTCTCTTCATTTAGGTGGCTATCTTGAGACGTGAGGTGCTGCAGTATTAATCATCCAGACACTCACCAGTCGAAAGGTCAACACTTTGTAGGTCGCTGGGTCGTCTACAATCTTCTGAAGGTTAGCAGCAACTGCAACATCATACAGAGGCCCAGTTGACAGCGTTGCACGGTAGGCGCTTTCAATCACCACACGGCAAATCAACACATGAATATGACGTGGGCTGATTTGACAGTTGTCACGGACTCAATGAGTGATGCGATCCTTTCAGGAGGCATACGGTACGCTTGTGCACTTAGGGCATACGGTACGCTTGTGCACTTACCAACGACGACGTCCAGGCCGTTGACGAGTCCAGCTGAGACCAGCTCCTGGGAGACGCCGTCAGCAGTGTCTGTGGAGCACAGCGTAGGCACACACACAGGAAGACAGCAGACAGTTAGCTAGCATACCCAGTTGGCTGTCCAACCTTTAGACCCCTAAGCCCAGATGTAACCCCTTCACCACAATCCAATATCAGGTGATGGATGAGAAGACAGCCTCGTTCCTGGGGGACGCCTCACCTCTTCCTGGAGTAAACTCAAACCGGATGTCGTTCAGCTCCTTCCTCAGGTTCCTGGCGGGAGAGAAGAGGTGGTAAGTAGAAGCAATCTCTCCCTCATCGCGTGACCGTGGCTCTATTTAAACTGCACAGGAAGAAACAGGAAGCTTGATGTATACAAAGAACGTTCTAGAAACCTGCACTTAGTTCAACCCACCTGACCCCCCTTCCCCATAAACACATAATTTGGAAAGATCTGTAATGAAACGGCGAATGAATGTATGTAGGAAAGGTAGCCGGGCTCATTCGTAGTCGAGGCAGTTTGACCCTGATAGAAAAAGACCACTTGCCTTTCTGTCAGGCTTCCCGAAGCGTGTGTTATTTTGTTGTTGTGGTAGAAATGACCCTGGCCTCGGGTAGCAATAGAGAAAGCATAAATTGGAGTCCAGATCAATTGGCATCGGCCATAGGGGTAGTGGCGGAGTGGTCGACCACTTTGCTAAGAACATGTGTCTTTGTGCACCTTGCCAGCCTGACAGCCAGGGTAGCAATGGCCAGCACACAGCTCTACACTCTGACAGGAAGACACCAGGATCAGCACACTGCCGCACACACTGGGATTACATGTCAACCCTGCGCTACGTCAGCAGATGCTGGTCTGCATGGTATCACTGCTCTGTGGACTAAGCTCAGACACAACCACCTAATCCCAGACTATCAAGATTATGTTCATGTAGAAAATGTTTTGATCCAAGGTGAAATACAGGGAGGATTTGAACCTTTGACCTCTTGATCTTCAGACAAATGTGCTATACCCAACCCAGATTGTATACATTCTATGTAGTATACATGTAAGTGTTTGTCAAATCCTGAAGTGATGCAAAACCCAGTATCACAGACCTGATTTCTTATGATACAAACAAACTCCTGCACGAAACACTTCTGCAAAAGTACAACGTTCTTAATCTTCGCAAAGCCCAGGTTTTCATTCTAAAGAGATTGTGTTCCAGTTCCAGTGAATGAAAAATGTCCTTACATACATGACATACAGTGTCAGTGCTGAGCTACAATTACATGACATTGGGCGGGAAACCGCTTCAACACTTGCTAAGCGGGTTTCCAAGTACAATAACGACTGACAGACATGAGGGGCGTGAAGGTTCACTCATCGTCTGGGAGGGACAAGCAGCAGTGGGGCGGGGCTGGCTCAAACTGGATGAACCCATCCAAAGACAACGTGTTAAGGACATGTTTGAGTCATTTTGCCTTTCAATGGAACAGGCGAATATGACGGTGCCATCTGCCCACAAGTGCTCCTGGAGGGTGTCACACCTGTCCCAGAGGCACTCTGCTGTAGAGCGAAGACGCTCTCGCATTTCCCCATCGTCGCAGTTACCTCACAGCGGAAACCAGGCGGACACCTTTTCCTCAGGAGAGAGCATTTGACGGCGAACCCCGGCGTTGATGAGCATGGAGGATCTCCTCGCAGAACAGAATCCTGCACAGATTCTTCTTCTTCTTCTGGAATCTACTTACTAAAATGTACTTAGTTGGTGTTTTGGTAAACCATCTGTGATGCCTTAACAACCCCCCACCCCTGTATACACACATTTGAACATTTAGCAGACGTTCTTATCCAGAGCGACTTACAGTAAGACACACACACACACACACACACACACACACACTGGCAGACTGACTGACAGGCACAACAGCTTAATAAGGAAGGAGTGGACCACGTCATCACAGTTAGAAACCCCATGGAGCTGAGGGGTAGGAGTGGATTAATTTGGTTTGTAATTAAGCGGTATAAATCCCATCCATGTTAGCGGTCGTGCAACACGCTGAGCCATATTTCAGATGAGACGAGGGTGCAAGGAAGAAGCTTCCCACATCTGCCAGGGCTGGTTTAGTTCCTACAGTTGGACAGGAAGGTGTGTGTGTGTGTGTGGGGGGGGTGATTGTACCACATCCACTGACTGGCTGGGAATCAAACATTCATGTTTAATTCCTGCAGATTTCTACATCCGAACCGTAAGAAAAAGGGGGGTGGAGTTAGCGTCGGGCAGATGGGCGTGGGTTGCCTGATCTCTCCATCTTATCCGCTGTTGAACAGAAACACATGTTGTTGAGGCAGAGGAGACAGCCTGCGTGTCAGAGGGCTGCTAGGCCGAACCACACGTCTCTCTCTGCCCGCTTAGTCCTGCTCAGCTCGACAGATCTGGACCAGATGCCAGGAGAGCTGTCTAGTTACTTACTGCATGGTGGGAGTGGGACAGATTGTGGAGGACCATTTGGGCGTTCGGAAGTTTTGGGGTGGGAAGCTAGTTTGTTTCCATCGAATAATGACTTTTCTAGAAGCTGACTTTGATCACCGTTTCAGTAAAGCTGGTTTCCTAACACACAATTTTCTCCAAAGGTCACTGCCTCAGGATCTTTCATGTTCCAGGTGATGGCTGTGTCCACTGCCATTGCAAGGTGAGTGGAGAACGTGTATTTTCCCTGGTCAGGTCGAGGAGGCGTGATGGAACCCAGGACTGAAGGAAGGAGCTCGTCCAGAAGGGCGGATCTCTGCCGCAGCGCATGACAGATATGTCATCATCACGCCCGGCATCCTATGACTCCATCAGCCACTGTTTGCCTTCCCAAACACATCAGACTCCCAGGCTACAGGCCATCAGAGAGGCTGTTGACAGAACCCCGTGTTGACCAGAGAGGTTATTAGTGTCGCTCGGTCCAGCGCTGGACCCCCCCCCGAGGGCAGGTCGGCCACACAGTCTAAGGACTAGACAAACAGATCACTGACCAGGGAAGCACATCACAGGCATGTTCTAAATCCTTTGCTGTATTGACAGGGAGGTAATTTCTCCACACACACCAACAAACACAATCAATACAAATGTGGGCTGAGTCCAGGGGTTGGACAGTTGAAAGGGACCCTGCCTTCAGAGCCTCAGACTTGAAAAGACAAGCATGAACAAGCAAGCTGGGAGGGTTAGGGAAAGAGCTCCAGTAATTACTTTAGGTTAAACCGTGTAGTCCAATTAACACCGATTAATTTGCCGTACTCGTACAAAACACCCTCGACTGTAAACACACTGACAGTTGAAATGGGATTTAGAAAGTCATGTGTCACATTATTTGTCACATTGTAATGTATGTAGTGTCATACAACCATGAGTCGGCATGGGTAGAGCACAAACTGTAACTGTTTTGCTCAGTCATCCTGTCCTGTCCTGTCCTCCTGTCCTGTCCTCCTGTCCTGTCCTGTCCTGTCCCTCCCTAACATACGACCAGGAGCAGATCATGGTCAGTGACGGTGTCATCCCCAAATGCTTCCGAGGGATTCCTGTATTTCTGATGCACTGCGGAAAAATACATTTTCAACCCATTGCCCCCCCCCCCCCCCCCCCCGCTTGGTCTAACACTTCCATCACAAGGCGCCTCTCCACAGGACACGACCGATGGGATCCTAATGCCAAGAATCGGACTGTAAACATCCTTTACGCCCTCATCTGTTCAGAGGGAACAACTATTAATTGATAGAATTATGTTCTCTCGAATGCAACTGTGTTTTCCCAATATGCTTTCATTATTTCCCCTAACTGACAGACAAACGAATCACTTGCCTAAGTGCTTCTACTTGATTGTACCGGGGAGCTCCATAAGACATTTAGAAACATGCTTTTCCCTGGAGCTCGTCTTGCTTTGCCTCCAGTATGTGAGGCCTCATCTAGGATAGCCACTTCCCTGGTGTTCCTTCCCTCCAGTCTCCCTATCTGTCTTCTGTTCAGCTTAGCCTTAATCCAGTTGTCCTGCTCTCACTAAAGGGGCTGCCCTCTCCTCTGACAAGCCATACTTAAACTTGCCCTCACAGCTCAATAGCCATACTTAGACACATGTCTAAACCGGAACATCCTCTGTACCCCATCCCTCGCGGCCCACACACACACACACACACCACCAGTGGTTCAGCCGCTGGCTGACGTGGTGGTGAAGACCCCTCTCCTAGTACAGCTCCACTCTGCATCTCTGACTGAGGCTGCAACACTGCCCTGTTCAACACAACCTGCAGGCACTTTCAAACCTGTTGATGGACTGATACTGTGATCCTCAAGTCTACGGCTCCTGAGTTCCAGCACATATCCTGGAAGAAATATTGTACCACGTCTCTTATAGAAGTCAATACAATCCAAACTGTGTCCAAAACCAAGGAGCAGTGTCTTGCTCCGAGTCCTGTCAGAGCTCAGCTCAAACCACCAGGGATGATGTGAAAACACTCCCTCGGTGAGAACCGCCTTTGATGTGGAGGTGTGTGATAACCAGAAGGGGTTTGAAATGATGTTTCCTCCTCAGACACACTGTAGTGGGAGGACCTCTGCAGGGACAGAGACCAAGGCTGGCCCGAGCTCAAGTGAAGCGCAACATTAACCCCCACTGCGCCCGAACACAACTGACTCATCGTACATCGCGAGCATAAAACGAGAGAGCAAAACGGCCACGGTGACGACAGTTACGACAGCAGGAGAAATCCTGTCAGGGTTCGAGTAATTGCAGCCCTCCAGAAGCCAGCCTATCTGGCTGCCAGTTGGCTGTGTTTGTCAGAGGTGGGGGGGACGGGGGGCGCCGCACTGGGAGGGCCCCCTTCAGACTGTTATCTCATCGACCCAGAGCCTCATCGCCCCCCAACACTGGATTCAGCTCATCGGGGAGCATGAGGCAGACTTTCAAACGTCCAGAAATACTCCTATTGTCTGCAAAGCAGCCTGCATCCTCAGAGTTGTGTGCGTGAGGGTTAGTGTGCATGCATGTGTGTGTATGCGTAAAGGTTTGTGTGTGTGTCGTGTCGGTGTGCGCGTGTGTATGCGCGATAAGTCATCCACAGTTTTGCATATATTTCCCCTAGAATATCCTGCTTAAACATTGTGTTTTAAATCTGCTTCCACTTTGCTGAGGGGGAAGTAAAACGGATCTAAATTCAAAACCATAAATATAAACTGACTTCCTCCTGAGTTATGGGTGTGAAGCCCCCACACCACCCTAGCCCCCAGCCCCGGTCTCCCCAGCCCCGGTCTCCCCAGCCCCGGTCTCTCCAGCCCTGCTCTCTCCAGCCCTGCTCTCTCCAGCTCTGGTCGCCCCAGCCCCTGTCTCCCAAACCCTGGTCTCTCCAGCTCTGGTCTCCCCAGTCCTGGTCTCTCCAGCCCTGGTCTCTCCAGCTCTGGTCTCCCCAGCCCCGGTCTCTCCAGCCCTGCTCTCCCCAGCCCTGGTATCCCCAGCCCTGCTCTCTCCAGCTCTGGTCTCCCCAGCCCTGGTCTCCCCAGCCCCTGTCTCCCAAACCCTGGTCTCTCCAGCTCTGGTCTCCCCAGCCCTGGTCTCTCCAGCCCTGCTCTATCCAGCCCTGGTCTCCCCAGCCCTGCTCTCTCCAGCCCTGGTCTCCCCAGCCCTGGTCTCCCCAGCCCTGCTCTCTCCAGCTCTGCTCTCTCCAGCCCTGCTCTCCCCAGCCCTGCTCTCTCCAACCCTGCTCTCTCCAGCCCTGCTCTCTCCAACCCTGCTCTCTCCAGCCCTGCTCTCTCTAGCCCTGCTCTCTCCAGCCCCGGTCTTCCCAGCCCTGCTCTCTCCAGCTCTGCTCTCTCCAGCCCCGGTATCCCCAGCCCTGCTCTCTCCAGCCCCGGTCTCTCCAGCCCCGGTCTCTCCAGCCCTGCTCTCTCCAGCCCTGCTCTCTCCAGCCCTGCTCTCTCCAGCCACGGTCTCTCTAGCCCCGGTCTCCCCAGCCCTGCTCTCCCCAGCCCTGCTCTCTCCAGCCCTGCTCCTGGATAGCTCCAGTCCTGCAGGCTGTTGCTGGAACCCTGTAGCAGCTAATCTGATTCTGCTTGTTAACTGGCTAATCATTAGAATGGGTTGAGCTAAATGAGGATAGTAGCAAGAAGTAGGCTCGCCCAGGAATAGGACTGGACTATAAATACTGTGTTGATTCGGAGGTTACTTCAAGTCAGCCTTACCTTGCCACATACAAATAGCCAGTGACAAACGGGCTGAGTGCTGGCAGGGAGAGACCAGAGCTAGTTAGATGAGGACAGCTTCCCCGAGCTAATTCCTTCCCAGAGAAAGAAAACCCAATCAGTTGGAACAGAGGAACAGAGGCCTGGTGACTCAGTGCAGGAGACCCCTCCCCCAGACACAACCTCCCTGATTAGGACCAACAGATCCTCAGCCTAGCAAGATCATCTCTTTAGGACTTCTGAGATCATTAGGTCTATTCACAGCACTGACTGAATGCCGATGTAGCCGTAGCGTGCGGAGCCAGGGATAGAGAGGTGAGGAGGGGGGCTCCCCTGGGAGCGGCGCTCACCTCAGCCTCAGGACCATGTTCACGGCACCTTGGACGTAGGACGCGTTCTCAAACGGCTGAACCTGCGGGCGGAAGAATCCGGAAAGGTTGTTGATCTATCGTTAGAGCACCACAGTGGAGGACAAAGACAAACATCTCATTGAGAGTCATGGCTTGGGGATGGGCGGTGAAGGATTGGCGAGGGAAGAAACGATTTGGAAGGCAGAATCTCCTACAGTTCCACAATGCATCTGTCGGTTCCATAAGTATATGTATAAACGATGTTAGGGAGTCAGGTGGCTGAGCGGTTAAGGCATCGGGCTAGTAATCTGAAGGTTGCGAGTTCGATTCCCGGCCGGTGCACATGACGTTGTGTCCTTGGGCAAGGCACTTCACCCTACTTGCCTCGGGGAGAATGTCCCTGTACTTAGTGTAAGTCGCTCTGGATAAGAGCGTCTGCTAAATGACTAAATGTAAATGTAATGCATAGCACCTCCCCCTCAGGAATGAGTTTCGTCGGCTGAAGCGCGACGAGAGCACTCTAGAGCCGTGGCACTCATGGCCTTCGTTCTTGTCGCCCACAGGGGGTGCACCTCAAAATACTTTGGCTCATTTTCCAAACGACAACAGCCTGTGAGAGAAGGGAGCCAGTGCTTTTCTAAGACTGGAGGCTGCCGCGGTCGGCCAGATAGCCTTTCACTCAGAGTTATCACGCCTGAGAGGGTCGCTCCAGGAGACTGACATTCTCTCACTCACACACACACACTCTCATACATTCATACACTCACACACACACACTCTCATACATACACTCACGCACACACATGCACACACACACACTCATACATAAATACACACAGAAACACACACCCAGTCATACACAGACGCACACAGTCACACACAGGGTCTCTGAATCATGACAAATCAGTGGTGCTGGTGATCCTCTCACCTGGGGATGCTGAATTGAAAGTCCTTCAATAGGAACACTGTTGGCATTCTCCTCATTCTGCAGTGCAAAGTGAGAAGCAGACAGTCAAGCTGGAAGCAGTCCTGTTTAACGTCCTTGATCTGTCGTCTCACCAGCAAACAGCGGGTGGAATAAACCTGGCTCGATATTAAATCATTGCTCATCTCAATACGAAACGTCAATGGAAAGCAATCAAAAGTTTGAAAATGTCTTGTTTGTGTGTTAGCACACCAACAGATGCAGGGAAGGTCGATAATAGAACCTGCATGAATGTGGAACACTGAGGGGTTATGCTGTGGACTATGATCCGATTTTTCTTAGATTTATTAATTCCATTAATACCCACCAACCATTTCAATGAATAATCATGAATGGAACAATTTAAGCCTCTCATTTGTTCAAGTTTACACATTCATGAGAACTGTCACCTCAGCACTGCTACCCAGTGTGGCTTGGCTGCAATCATGTCGTGGTTTGAACAACCAATAGAGCGGCAGGACTTACGTCTTGGATCTCTTCTCTGACCCTGCGGGACTGGAGGGGAATATCAAACACAGACAAAGATCACATTCTTTGTTAAAACAATATATTGTTATTAGTTTAACCAGCCCAGTGTTTTGATTTGATTTGATATAGCCCTTTGCTGAGGAAATGTGACAGACATACAGCACTGTAGCCTGTTTAAGGCCACAGAAAAAGCTTACTTCAACAGAACATCACTAACTGCTTTTGATTTGTCACCCCTTCCTCTGTGTAACGTGGCCCCCTGTGTGACACACTGGTGTTAGGACACCATATCAAAGAGCCTTTTGATCTCCGAACCTGAAGGCCTGCCCACAGCCCCCACACAGCCTCCAAACAGCCTCCACATAGCCTCCAAACAGCCTCCAAGCAGCCTCCATGCAGCCTCCACACAGCCTCCATGCAGCCTCCACCCAGCCTCCACGCAGCCCCCAAACAGCCCCCACCCCCACAAGCTACCTCACCCACCCGCTCCACGGCTTCCTCCCAGAAACCCAGTAAGACGCTCCCTCAGGTGCAGGCAGAGAGGGACAGGAGGAAGGAGAGGACAGGAGGGAAGGAACAGCCTAGCCTTGACACTGCATTTTACACTAGCAATCTTTCTATCAGTGCTATTCCTCAGCAATACCTACCTACTTTATTTTACCTAATAAAAAAAGTGTCAACAAATCATAGCAAACTTAAACATTTCAAAGTACAGTCCTTAAATTGCTTTATGTTGAGTATTTGATATCTGGTATTCTCATATTATTAACAGAAGTAAATCGTTTTAGTATGTAGTTCATAAACAAACACTTGATGATAATTAAATGGACGTAAAATAAATTGTTACCCAGTAGGGTCTATGACTTACTTCTAACCTTTTCTGCAGCTGAGATTATTCTGGAGGGCCTACCTACCCTGCCCTGGAGGGTGTACCTACCCTGCCCTGGAGGGTGTACCTACCCTGCCCTGGAGGGTGTACCTTCCCTGCCCTGGAGGGTGTACCTACCCTGCCCTGGAGGGTGTACCTTCCCTGCCCTGGAGGGTGTACCTACCCTGCCCTGGAGGGTGTACCTACCCTGCCCTGGAGGGTGTACCTACCCTGCCCTGGAGGGTGTACCTTCCCTGCCCTGGAGGGTGTACCTACCCTGCCCTGGAGGGTGTACCTACCCTGCCCTGGAGGGTGTACCTACCCTGCCCTGGAGGGTGTACCTACCCTGCCCTGGAGGGTGTACCTACCCTGCCCTGGAGGGTGTACCTACCCTGCCCTGGTTCACAGCAGCCTTGCCCTCCTCGCTCCCCTCGTCCAGCTCGTCGTCACTCCATTCCCAGTCCCCATCTTCCGTCTTGTGGAGATGACCGCTGGAGCCAGGAACTCTCCTGACCTGGGGAGGAGGAGCACAGCCATGCACACACGTCACCACCCAGCATAGGCCCATCTCCACCAGCAGCAGCTCACACTACTGCAGAGCAGCTCACACTCTAGTCTACTGTCAGGACCTGAGACAGGCTGAAACTCCTGCAGAAGCAAGTGGCTAGGCAGCACTGCTATCTTGGGACTGCGATTGTTCCCAGAGAAGCTTATTTGAACAGAGGATTAAACCAAGGCTTCAGAAAAGACCCCAAATGTGCAAACACAAACACACAAAGAAAAACATAAAACGCTGTGAAGTGCAGGCTCTGGGGCCTCTACAAGGGACTGCGCACAACATCTAGACCAAGGCTGAGTCAAAGAACCTGTACCCTTCTGACGGCATCAAGCTCTCTCTCCCAATCTGACACAGACACCACAGTCCACCAGCCGCTCTGCTTTGACTCCTTGAGCAAGACAAGAAAACATCAGTCCACTTTAATCAGCTCACATACACACACAAACACTTACACCAATTCACAGCTACATCCAAATAATCCATACAGTATGAACATCTATTCATTTCACTTGTTTGATGGAGGGTCACTGGCACTGCTTAAACATGGAGATAAAATCATCAAGGCAATGGCATTCAGTACAGCGCTATACTGTCAGAATACCAGACACACGTGTGTGTCAGAGAAACTGGCACACAGACACACCAGTCCAGAGCAGGCAGAACAACATTGATGTTCCAGATCGATATCTCTGTCATCTGTGTACTAGCCTGGCAAATCAAGTCTGTTGGTTCAATATCAATCACCTTCTATCTGCCAACTTTCCATTGCGTGAACCGTCAGAGACTGCAGCCCAGCACCCTCCGTATCAGCCGTGTCATATCTAATCTGTGATCGGATCAATAACGATGGACGCTCTGCCAGCGAGGTGATCAGATACACACCATGCCTGCCCCCTGCTGGTGATCAGATACACACCATGCCTGCCCCCTGCTGGTGATCAGATACACACCATGCCTGCCCCCTGCTGGTGATCAGATACACACCATGCCTGCCCCCTGCTGGCAGAGAACCAATCCTGCGACACTTTAAATCTTAGAACTTAGAGCTTTATCCTTCTTCCGCAGGACGATAAGGGATGAACAATGCTATTGAAGGTGTGCATGGTCCGGTCAGCTGATGCCTGACCTCCATAATAAATGCTCTAGAATGTGATCTGGCAAACATTGTTTCGTAGCCTCCACATTTTTTAGCTGCAGCCGGGTATGCGCCAAGCCTACATTTAATGTTCCCCTGAGCAGAGAGATGAGGTCTGGAGGGGAGAGACACTGAAGGAGGAAGGGGGGACGAGAGGGGGTGAGAGAGAGAGAGAGAGAGAGAGAGGGGGGGGGGGGGTGGTGGTGACAGAGATTGGGAGAGGGGAATAAGGGGGAGGACAGGAAAGTGAGGGAGGTGGGGGGGGAGGGAGGGGAGGGAGGGAGGGGGGATGCAGAGGGGGTGAAATGGGTTGAGAGGGTGCACTGGAGCAGAGAGTCCAGGGGAGGGGGAGGGGGAGAGGCTGATGGGACTCCTGATGCAGACAGGTCACAGCGTCCTGAGATGACAGAGTTTCTGCTCCAGAGCCTGTGTCTGCAGGCCAGGGCTCCGGGCTGAGGGGCTGAGGGGCTCTGGGCTGATGATGTGGATGACTCCCCAGGTCAGAGCGACCCTCAAACACAACAGCAAGCCTCTAAGGGGACACCACTCGTCTGACTCTGTGGTGCAACTCACCTGCAACACCAGCGCAATCAGGTGACACACACAAACACACACACCAGCGCAATCAGATGACACACACACACACCAGCGCAATCAGGTGACACACACACACACACCAGCGCAATCAGGTGACACACACACACACCAATACTGTGGCAGTGTATTGCTGAGAGTCCTGCTCCAGTGTCTGTGTTCTGTCTGGTCATCTGAGCTGACGGAAGGACTGGACATGGAGAAGATCATCTGCTCTACCCAGAAACACGAGGCGCTTTCAAAGGCTATTATATTATGATATGATTATACTTCAATTTCAAGAAAAGATTTGGCTATTTTTCACAAAGGTGTGTGCGTTCAGTCCTGTGAGAGTCGCTAACCATCATCACCTGACTCACACCCGCAACTCGATTCACTCTGATGACTCTGGATCATGGTGACTTCGGCCTGACATGGCTGTCATTTTGACATGTCACAGTTCTTCCCCGTGTCTTCCATTAGTTCCCGGCTGTGAGGGAATATCCATCAACTCATCCATCCTTTTATCCATGCATCCATCCATCCCTTCATGCATCAATCTATTCATCTCTCTCCATTTGTCCATTTGTCCATTTGCTATCTATCAATACACCCATCCAGTGCATCAAACCATCCATCCATCTCTCCATCCATCAATGCATCAACCTATCCATAATCCACACATCCATCCATCTGGCAATAGGTTCAATTTCCTCTCTCTCTGGTTGGTGCATGAGCCTGTATCAAGGTAGTCAAGTGGACTGAATTCTGCCCTCAGACTGGGACTGTGGACTGAATGCTGCCCTCAGACTGGGACTGTGGACTGAATGCTGCCCTCAGACTGGGACTGTGGACTGAATGCTGCCCTCAGACTGGGACTGTGGACTGAATGCTGCCCTCAGACTGGGACTGTGGACTGAATGCTGCCCTCAGACTGGGACTGTGGACTGAATGCTGCCCTCAGACTGGGACTGTGGACTGAATGCTGCCCTCAGACTGGGACTGTGGACTGAATGCTGCCCTCAGACTGGGACTGTGGACTGAATGCTGCCCTCAGACTGGGACTGTGGACTGAATGCTGCCCTCAGACTGGGACTGTGGACTGAATGCTGCCCTCAGACTGGGACTGTGGACTGAATGCTGCCCTCAGACTGGGACTGTGGACTGAATGCTGCCCTCAGACTGGGACTGTGGACTGAATGCTGCCCTCAGACTGGGACTGTGGACTGAATGCTGCCCTCAGACTGGGACTGTGGACTGAATGTGCACCTCTGTTATCTAACCATTCCCATCTCATCTCATGAGTTTGTGGTCTGCCACTGCAAAGAGGCACCTCAGAGACCACTGTATGCATGAACGATCAGAACATCCCTTCTGCATGACTGGCATTTTACAGCATTGGTCCATATCTGCAGGCAGCCATTACAACAGCTTGATCTAAAAACAAGCAATGTGTTAAACATAAGTATATTCTGTTGACTGTACATTCCCCCCTCTGGGGCAGAAAGCACGGTCAAGCCCGAAGCCATTTGCTGAACTTTTCGCATAATGTTTAGTCAATATCCTGGCTGTGGTGATAATGAGGGTTGTGAGCTGGGCGCTCATTCAGGCTTTACCTTCTTCGCTCTCTGGGCGATCTTGGGAGCTTGACACAACAGCTTTTCGATCAGATATTCTCTGTTCTGCAAAAGACAAAAATCCAAACACACATTAGAAAGATGTTATGAACGCAGACTCAAGAGGTCATGAATTACTGAAGCTATCAACACACCAAGACTACAGAACATCACTGAAGCTATAAACACACCAAGAATACAGAACATCACTGAAGCTATAAACACACCAAGACTACAGAACATCACTGAAGCTATCAACACACCAAGACAACAGATTCCACGTGGGGTCAAAATATCGTACCTTGGCCTTTTGGAAGAATTTACATTTCAGAAGTTCTGCTGCTGTCGGCCTAAAAAACAAAAACAGACTTATTACAGGGACACCAGGATCTTTAATCACCTGCCCTCTACACCCAGACAGCTGTATCCAGGAGACAAGGCCTGTAGACCCAGACAGCTGTATCCAGGAGACAAGGCCTCTACACCCAGACAGCTGTATCCAGGAGACAATGCCTCTACACCCAGACAGCTGTATCCAGGAGACAAGGCCTCTACACCCAGACAGCTGTATCCAGGACACAAGGCCTCTACACCCAGACAGCTGTATCCAGGAGGAAAGGCCTCTACACCCAGACAGCTGTATCCAGGAGACAAGGCCTCTACACCCAGACAGCTGTATCCAGGAGGAAAGGCCTCTACACCCAGACAGCTGTATCCAGGAGACAAGGCCTCTACACCCAGACAGCTGTATCCAGGAGACAAGGCCTCTACACCCAGACAGCTGTATCCAGGAGACAAGGCCTCTACACCCAGACAGCTGTATCCAGGAGACAAGGCCTCTACACCCAGACAGCAGTATCCAGGAGACAAGGCCTCTACACCCAGACAGCTGTATCCAGGAGACAAGGCCTCTACACCCAGACAGCTGTATCCAGGAGACAAGGCCTCTACACCCAGACAGCTGTATCCAGGAGACAAGGCCTGTACACCCAGACAGCTGTATCCAGGAGACAAGGCCTCTACACCCAGACAGCTGTATCCAGGAGACAAGGCCTCTACACCCAGACAGCTGTATCCAGGAGACAAGGCCTCTACACCCAGACAGCTGTATCCAGGAGACAAGGCCTCTACACCCAGACAGCTGTATCCAGGAGACAAGGCCTCTACACCCAGACAGCTGTATCCAGGAGACAAGGCCTCTACACCCAGACAGCTGTATCCAGGAGACAAGGCCTCTACACCCAGACAGCTGTATCCAGGAGACAAGGCCTCTACACCCAGACAGCTGTATCCAGGAGACAAGGCCTCTACACCCAGACAGCTGTATCCAGGAGACAAGGCCTCTACACCCAGACAGCTGTATCCAGGAGAGAAGCACACCTCTTTGCAGGCTCCTTCTGAAGGCACAGCGTTATCAGCTTCCTAAAGGATTTGCCGTATTTCTTCAGCAGCTCTTTGTCTTCCACGCCGGTGTCTAAAGTGGGAGGGTCGTTCTGTAGGGTGAGCATTAGGACCTGGGAGCGAGGAGAGGGAGGGGGCAGACAGTTCAATGTTGCATCCACATATAACTTTTTCTATATTGCTCTTTTTTTTTTTTACATTCTACTATTGCTTTTTATTTTTTTGCTCATTTTACTGCTTGTGTTTGGTCGTTTTTTCCCCACTATGTAGCTGTCACTAGCCATGTCACAAGAATGTCACCGTCCAGAATGAACCTGTGTTGTCCTGCGCACATGACTATAAATCTTTGCCTTTTACTTTGAATACCGTGACCACAACACTCCCAACTAGCATGCTAACTCCTACAACTTGTGGTTATAGTATGCAAGTATGCAGTAGGGAACAGTGCACCTTCCATAACTAGTGAAGTCTGTACTCACTTTCATGGGAGGGTAACGGTGGTAGGGGGCGGAGCCGGTGGCCAGCTCGATAGCTGTGATGCCAAAGCTCCAAACGTCTGCTTTGAAGTCGTAGCCTCGTACCTAGGAACAGTGTTCGATGGATTGGCTTTCATATTAAAGTTGTCAACACTTGACATGAAGTTTGAATGCACTACAATGTAACTACATGGCAATAGCTACCAAAACAACATTGTAGTTTCAAAGTAACTGCCATGTCATCACACTTCATTTTACTGGGGCGGTACAAGTTATAACATAGTAACTGACACTTAGTAAGGAGGTTGCTGGGCTTTCCAGGGGTGAGCGGATGCTAACATTGATCTGGTTTTGGTACAACAAGTCTGACTCCCCTTTCCCACGGCCACTTACCCCTTACATACTTCCCTCATAAAGTGCATTCTAACCCTTTTGACTTAATCTTACCATTTAATTAAAATGTTGAGCCTTTTTCGGCTTTATTTATAGAAACAGTTTGAGAAACAGGAAATCAGAGGGAGAGACTGGAGCATGTGCAGGAATTTGCGGGCCTGAACCTGGGCCCCTGTGTTCGGGCCTGAACCTTAGTGGAAGGCAGTCTTGCCCGCTGAGATGCACCTCCAGTAACGCTTTGTCGTTACATGGTAGTTTATTTAATCTTAATGTCAAATGTTGATTAAAAGTTCATGTGGGTGCTCCATTCAGCCCAGATTAGTCTCACCTGCTCCATCACCTCCGGAGCCATCCAGCATGGCGTGCCCACAAACGTCTTGCGAACTTTGTTCCTGGTCATGTCTCCTCCGGTAGCCAGAAAGGCGCTCACCCCAAAGTCTTCGGAAATATTAAATAAAAACGTTTGGTTGCATAGTAAAGAAGTTTGGTAGCTATGTTGGTATCAGTATTGTTATTTTCAATCCCCATATTTGAAAATAAAAGTTTGTGTTATTAGAAAACAATATAACAAAAATATGATGTATCTAAGATGTTATCACATTTTATGTATCTTGCCAATATTACTATATCAGGTTTGAGAGGTTATTACAGATAATAATAATCACTTTATTTTGCAAATATTAGAGACACATTGAGAGTAATCTCAAGGCACACACCTGCAATCTGAACAGAACCATCCTCTCCTAACAGAATGTTCCCAGCTTTCACATCCCTAAGGACAGACAGCAAACCACCAGGGTCACGCACACTATCTAAATGGAGCAGCATTGATTGCATGCGTGTGAATGAGGTTTCACCCATTTGCTATTTAGTCCACTGCCCAAAGGCTTGCTCGTATTCTAGAAATCAATGACCTTGACACAAACAGGAAGTTGAAAGAATGCCATTTCTGTGCTGAAAGTGGACGGCAGTGTTACAATTTCCTTTGAGGGATGACTTTGAATGGATGGTCCATAAAGTACACAGAATGTTGGGTCTTTTGTGCTGCTGATGACACGGCACGTTCTAACAGCTGCTTACCTGTGGATCTGCCCGTTTCGGTGCAGGTAATCCAGCCCTTCCAGAACCTCTTTTAAGATGGTGGCAATTAGGATCTCATCTAACACCCCGTTTTTGTGCTCTTCTTTGCTGGTGTGCTTAATTATATCCAGCATGGATCCTGAACAGAAACACACACAGGATGTCAGCATGTGGCAATTAGGATCTCATCTAACACCCCGTTTTTGTGCTCTTCTTTGCTGGTGTGCTTAATTATATCCAGCATGGATCCTGAACAGAAACACACACAGGATGTCAGCATGTGGCAATTAGGATCTCATCTAACACCCCGTTTTTGTGCTCTTCTTTGCTGGTGTGCTTAATTATATCCAGCATGGATCCTGAACAGAAACACACACAGGATGTCAGCATTCAGATCAGCCCCTTAGCACTGATCCATATCCCCTGTTCCTTTCAGGGTTTCATATCCTGGTAACACCAACACTAGACTGCTTGGAGATTACACTTTAATACGAGTGTGGATTGTGTGATATGTGAACTTGATTGTTGCTACATCACTTGCAACACTTACCCCAAGGTCACAATTTAATATGTATTCGTACATTAAATAAACATGTGCTTTTTCTATCACCGGAGACCGTTTTTGCTCATATCCTGTCTGAGAAAGCTCACCTCCACTCAAGAGCTTCATGACCAGCCAGAGTTCATCCTTCACCACAAACGAGGTGTAGTAGGTGACCACGTTAGGATGGTGGCACTGGCTCATTGCCTGGATCTCTTTCTGGAAGAGCAGGAAGTTCACAGAACATCCACAAACAAAAGCTTTGACAACCATTTTAACAGAAGTTGACTTATCAGTCATTCACATTTTCATTTTTGTATGTGTTAATTGAGAATTGTGCTGTACCTACTGTTAGAAAAGAAATAATCAAAATGGAAAACACTATATGATTTAATAACAACTACTTGATAGGATAAAACAACCGTCTTGCACACAAGAGAATGCAGAAAAGGGGCAGAAAGGGAGGAGAGAGGCTGTATTGAGTGGAGTTCTCACCAGCAGCTCATCCATGCTGGTCTGGCATTTCTCCAGGTTGATCCTCTTGATGGCCACGCGCTCCTGTCTGGGACTGCAGAGAGCAGCCTGGACTACGGCTGTGGCCCCGCTGCCTGCACACACACACACGTACACAGGCACGCAGACACGGCAATTAGAAAACAAGCCAGGAGAAGACGTAGAATAGAGTATCAACACACGCTGCAGTCTCACATACATGTTACTGTGCTCTTCATGTGTGCATTCAGGTCATTCATACATGTTACTGTGCTCTTCGTGTGTGCATTCAGGTCTTTTAGTGATTGTTAGTGTGACAGTTCAGTGACGTAACCGAGGTGAAAGTATTTTTCACCAAAAAACATGAAACGTCTAACAGTGTATCGCACCACAGTGGTAGCAAAGTGAGTGAGGTGAGTTTGATAGAAACTAGGGTATGGTAAGCAATGAACACTTATTCCCACTAACGAGCTGTGATATGGGACACACGGTACACACGATGACAACTGCTGGTGACAGATAAGGAGCGGAACACAGGCGATCTGGCTGCTGAACAGTTGATTCTGAACACGGAGCAGGTGACGGCCCCCACAGGCCCATGCCTTCTCCTGGCCCTTATCAGGGCTGATATGGTTTGAGCTGTCAGCTCATCCACATGCAAACCCAAAAGCGTATCTCAGAATACGTCAAATGTTATCTTCCTGTTGTTAATAATGTTTTCCTTTAGCAGACGCTTTTATCCACAGGGACGTACAGTAAGGGGGGGGGGGGGGGGGGGGTGAACCTGTGACCTCTTAATCTGCAGTGAAATGCTCTAACCACTGAGCTATATATCCTCCATGAGTTATGACCTCCTCCGCTATATTACAGTTCCATTCTCATAATGAGCAAACGTGTTTACTTACTCATTCGAACCCCCTACTTAGGTGAAAATAAGCTTTTAATTTGAGAAATCATGACAATCAATGTGTTTATTCATGAGCTTGAATGACAGCCATTGTTGTCTGAGGGGAGTGTGTGCTGGGAGTGGGAGTGGACACAATGACCAGTGAGCACCCTGTTTTGGTGAACTCATACACAAATAGTCAGATACAAAACTTTGAGGGGTGGAACTCTTGAGTTTAGAATACAATAAAATGACTGACATGTTCTTTTTTTTTTACCTAAACATGGAAAAGTATGTCCATAGTTCCACTTTTTTTTTTAATGATGTACATGTTTAAATATAAAGTCAGTTATCAGACAATAGTGTGTCTGTCAATATCAATACAACTGTAGAGTGCACAATGCACAAACAAATACTTAAAAAATCGATTAGAAAATAAGCATAATCCTCTAATAAGGATACGTATGAAACCCAAATGAAAATAACGAGCAAATTAAATAAAGTAGGCTTATACTAATCTGATAAAATATGGAATATTATATTTCCTGTGTGTAACAATGGCTCCTCTGTGTACTTCAGGATGACATGCAATTCAATACCTTCTCCTGGTCTAGAGAAAAATACCATGCCCTTGCTGGGTGGTTTGTGATTCCGTGCATGACTGAGACATTAGCCTACCTGCGATTTCCAATTCCCATCCTTGACTGATCATGAGGTTTTGTTGTTACATAGCGGCCTGCTTCTATGTGATTTCAGCCTATAACTGGACACGTGCCTTAAAAAACATCGCTCGTCATAGAAGAAACCCCTGCATTCGTGCATTAAAATAACATCTAACGAAATTGACATTTCCACCCACATGTTACAGGACTTAACAATAACCATAATCTAATTGGTCATATATTTTTATGATGAAATATAGCCAACTCTCTACTAAAACCATAATAGTCTACAGTAAGATCCGCATAGCAAAGCATAGAACGCTGTTGAATATGAAAACGCCGGTAGGCCCTCGTCGTCATTAAGGACTGATGGTCGGCAGAACCACACAAAATATAACATATTTAGTCAGAATATGTTTAAGTTAAAGTACTAACCTATGACTTCCTGCAACTCGTACGACTCCCTGGTAATTGGCCAGCTCGTTGTCAGCAGTGGTTGCGGATTTTGGACAGCAGCCGGAGATTCGCCTTGCTCCGCCATGATGCTGCCGCTGCCGAGCTACTTAGCGACCTCACACTGTAAAATTTCCCCTCACCTCCTGACTACAGAAGTGTCAGCTGCCGCTGCAGGGAATCACTACGCCCCGTGATGAAATACCCGGAAAATAGCGGATCCTCTGAGTAATTTTCACATCTCCACGTCTCCGCATAGTTTTCATCAACCGCGTGCGATTAAACATGTACCATAATAAACATGCGATTCTCGTCCTTTTTTTTTCGTGTGCTGCTGTAGACTATTAGCTATTGGCTGTGCTGTATTTATTGCATCCACTTATAAGTAAGTTACTATGCATTAAAACATTTGGGTAGCTAGTTAACTTTTAAACTAAAGACATCGTAATTTGGTACAGGGCAGCTTTATTTAAACATATTTTTCAAAAACCTGTAGCATTATCTTGATTTTTGTATATTGGGCTAATCTTGATTTCATTATTTAATATAAATATAATTTTGAAATCTTCACTTCCAATAGACCAGCAATTGCATGTTTTTATGCCTATAAAGATATACAGCAAATTGAACTGGATCACATGCCAATTTTCTTTCACTCAGTGACTTAATGATTTAATTTGACATTTGCAGCAAGTTGCAACAATTTCTGTTTGAGTGTCAATGCCATATTTTTCCACTAGATGGAAGTCTCTGACCTTCTCACGTCATCTAGTCCCCTATGCATGTTGTTTAAGTGACAGAACCAGTGTTGGGTAGCCTTGGCATTAGAGCTATAGTTATACATATATACAGTAGCCTATATGGAGGTTAGAGGCTAAGAATTACGAAAAATACGAATGTACGGCAGAATTCTGCCTATGACTATGCCTATACGTAATTTGTATTGATTTGATCAAGATTTATTTGATCAATATGGACATTAAAATCTTGATCAAATAAATCTATTTTATTCATGGCTATAATCTTGATCAGATAAAAACATGTTCTTATGGCTGTCATTGGTAGGTATGGCATATCATGGCAATCATTGGCATATTCTAACAAGTTTTTCCAAGGCTGCTGCTCAGAATTGCTTTCCAGTAGAAAAATACTGGTTCAGCTCTGATATTACATGTCATGTTGAAGTGTAATGCACCATGATCCATAGTAATAGTCCGGCAATATAATGAACGAAATAGTTTATTTTAATTAATCTATCCCATAAATAGCCTTTTATTCAGATTACAGTATTTCAACTAACCCGTTTTGACAACTGAGTTTTGTCATGAAATCTTTATATTTGTGTATGCCGACTATATGTGTGACATTGCAATGCACCAATCACTTGCGGAGAATCTGATTGAGACGACTTCACAACGATGGAAATAGCGAAGGGGAAAAAAGAGACGGTCGGGCGGTAGTAGGCTACAGTGATCCTATCCGAGACCAAAACCTGCAGAGATCGACTGTGAAATATCGCAGCGGCTGCGTAACAGGCCATTGATAGCATTCATCCTGGATATTGGTACAGGGGACAAAGGCTCTGGATTAAAAGGAGATGGCAGGTATTTTGGCGTGGTTTTGGAACGAAAGATTTTGGCTTCCTCACAATGTAACGTGGGCTGATTTAAAAAACACTGACGAAGCAACGTTCCCACAAGCCGAGGATCTTTATCTGGCGTGTCCTTTAGCATTTTGCATCTTTATGATACGGCTGGTGTTCGAAAGGTAGGTGTATTAACTCGCAGAATGCACATACAGTCCACTGACCATGCCTGTATGAGTATAATACAAGATTTCGTTGGTAGTTGGTGGGTCAGTTTAAAGTCAACTAGTCCGAAATGTAATCATCACCCACATGAATGTCTAAACAAATGGTACACGACTTGTTATATTGACACATATCATACAGGCCTAGATCTCATTTGTAGCATTTTGTTTGCAACGTGGACGGTTGTTTGCAACGTAGACAGGCGTTAGGAATGGAAGCCTATTTTGAGAAGTATTTGCTCTGTTTACCCTTCTCAGCGTGCTGCCCACGCCGCAAGTTACTGGAAGAACATATTCGAGTCATGCTCGACTAATTTCCCTCTGACCTCGCAGTGGCCGGTACATTTGTTAGAAACCATCAGAGACTCTCATGAAATAGTTTAACCACAGCATTGTGAAGCTGTTTTGACTGACACGTTCACGTTGGCGTGTACTGTAGCTAGGCCTGTACATCTATTTTCATCTTTATTTGACAGATGTTAGCCCATTGAATGTGGCGGTTATTATGCATCAATCAACACAATGCAAATGTATGGCCACATGAGAGACGCGTATTTACAGTGAGGTGGGTGTGATACTCATCTCCCACTTTCCTGTGACCTGCTGTGTGCTATTCCACTTACCTATGCTAATGCTACTGAACCCAGATCTTTGCATAGGCTACTGTAGATCTGTGTCGCACCATCAGTTAAAAGCAGGTCGTTGAATTAAACAGTTCCTCATTACTGATACAATAGAAGTGCAGGTAGAAACGAAGGAATATACTTAAAATAGGAAAAGCTAAACTAGATAACGTTTGAAATAGTCAATCTCTGAAAGTAATTTATGAAGTTTTGTAGAGATGTTGTAGCCTACCGTGGTCAAAATAAATGGTGTGTTAACTTCTTAACAAATTTCAGAAGTTCCAAAGACACAGTTTCACCCGGGGGAAGAATGGCAATATAGATGTTTAAGGCACAATGAACTAGAATCAGTTAGTTCCATTCACTGCCTTCCAAAAGCTGGTGTTGTACTTAGGCAATTTAAATGTACACAATCTAAATGTACACATATATTCACGTACTTGCAGAGCAAGTATTCATTTTTAGATTTATACTGGCATTATTGCTGGGTACATTTCATTGCTTTCATAAGCCTTTGGCAGACAAAACAAAACACTTATTGCTGTTTTTTTTTTTACTTTTGATCATTCTGTTCTTGGAAAGGGAAACTCACATAAATGGCAGAGCTCATACTTATTTTTATTATTTCTGAAACAAACAGGCACACTTATATTTAGCAATCAGTGTATGACAGGAAATATCATTACCCATTCACAACTAGGAGGTTTTATTAATGTAGGCAAATGTAGTTTAATACGCAGCCAGTGGATTGCTGACTATGCTTATGCCCTACTGAATCAGCAATTGCCATAAAACCATGGATCAATCATATCATGCTGTTAGGAAATGACTTCAATGTGATCACTTGCAGGTTTATTGCTAGACCATGTGCCTTGGGTCTAAAGATACAAGCCAATGGACCACTGAAAGCCCAGCCCAATGCTATCTTGGAGAAGGTTTTTACTGCAATTACTAAGGTAAGGGACTGTGTTCTCACATCTTCCAGAGTGCATGTCTGAAGGATTATCTGGTGAATCAAAAGCAGGATGTGCCAGACTGGCTGTCTGGTACGTTGTCATTTGGAGCTAAGGGAAATGGAACTACTTTTCTATTCACATACATGATGACTAACTATATACTGTGACTACACAGAAAAGCCCTCTACTTTCTCAGTAGTCTCAGGAAACATATCTTCATATCAAGATCCATAAAAACATCACAGATTGAGAATCGGCATTAGCTTTTTTCCCTGCAGGTCTAAAATGTGACTGTTTCGCATCTTGACTTGGTCGTTGCACAACATCCACACGTGAAGCTGCTCTGATGCCTGTTCGATCTGCTGTTGTCTCCCAGCACCCAGATGAGAAGAGGTTGGAGGGCTTGTCCAAACAGCTGGACTGGAATGTCCGCACTATCCAGCGCTGGTTCAGGCAGCGCCGCAACCAGGAGAAGCCCAGCACCCTGGCTCGCTTCTGCGAGAGCATGTAAGAACCGTCAACACCACCACACCAAACATCCTTCTCATCAAATCCCATTTGTATTTGTAAAGCCCTTTTTACAAGTAATATCACAAGGGGTTCAGAAGTTTTCCACAGATCAGTATAACCAACATCAACGTCCAAGATCACAACAATCTTTTTGTAGAGTGGGGGTTGTGTTGTAGGATACCTTGCATCAACCTTTACTACCATGTAACATGGTACGACACGATTCAACTCTGAACTAATCTTACATGGAGGTGTGTCGAGAGCCATTGTTGTTTCTGCCTGCACCCGCAGTGCTCCTGTTCAGGACATCATGGATGCTTGGCCCCAGGACTCTCTTCATCTCTGGGCAGAGTGATGCTGCTGGTCAGCTAGTGGGTTCACCTGTCAGGTTAGGCTCATGTCTGGCACCAGTCGTGGAGGGAACACAGACAGTGTCTCTCCCCCTGCTGGGGGAACTGCTCTCAGAGGAGACCTCTGTTGGAGGAAATGCCTGCTGGTTTTATTTTAGTTTCACAGAAAATAGGACGGGGCTATCTTTTCAAAATTCATGTTGGATAGTGTTTGCATTTGGTGAATTCACATTGATGTTAATTCGGTAACTGAAAAAAACATGCAATCAAAACCATCACTGTCCTGCATCTGTTAGCTGCAGACTCTAAATGGATTGGACTCTGGAATTATCTCTACGCTGTCCCAGTTGCTTACAGTGCATTCTCTATAGCAGTCATCCTGCTTTAATTGGTCTTTTGTTCTGCTGTTTGGGTTTGATAACAGCCTGTTTTTCCTGACACTTAAGGATTGCTAATCTAAAGTCTTTTTTTAGATAGTTTTCTCCCGGCCCGTCAGGACACTCTTCTCGTTGTGAGGCCTGTGCTCTGTTCTGTCCACCGCGGCGCTGCTTGTCTGAACAGATATTCCTCAGCCTGTCCTCTGTGGTCACTTCTTGAATTACATAACTGGAAAATAATCCATTTAGCTTCGAAGGGAAGAGATCAGATATGTGTTTTATGAGATCGACTTGCGTCGATGTGAACGTGTATTAACGTTGTAAGAGTGGAATTAAGTACTACAATGTACATATGCAAGTATGGAAAAAGGGGAATCTATGTTCTTGAGATGACTTGGATGTTTAGCGGAGCCCCAAACCGTTTTGCACATGCTTGGCATGTTTTTCAAACTTGGGTAATTCAGGAATTCTCTAAGAAACTTTGCCCTGGAGATGGGTGAACTGATATGGAGCTGCGCTCAAAGCAACGAGAACATGTAAACAGACCAGACTGTGGTGTGCTTTCACTAGAGACAGTCCCAGTTATTATTGAGACAAAACAAAGTGCACTTGGGTTTGTGTTCATTGTATGGAAGAGTTTGGCCAACCTGCAAGAGACCATTTTACTAACCCATCTATTCCAAATCAAAATTTTGTATTTCTTGGAAGTACTCCTGGAACTTCCTAGTGGTTAAACATAGCATTGCTGTCATTGTTTATTGATTTGCATCATGTTGTCCCAAAGAGCGTTTGTTGGTTTAAAATGCAACGTTATCACATCACACACTGACTAGTACAGTGTTGGGGAAAAGCGTGCCAGCTCATCAGCCAGATTCAGTGCAGAGGCTAGTTGTGAGTCACAGTAATTGTACGTAAATAACCCTGATTCAGCACCACTTCAGCAGCACTCGTTTGCAGTGTTTGACTTACCAGTTGCCAAGCAACAGTCTTGACCTATCTTAAGGTAGATGGGTTTTTTTGTGTGAATTTTTCCTTCATTGGACAATTAATCAATTGAAAGAAAATGTACTTGTGATTTGAGACCGACACCTGTCCCGTTCATTAGGAAAAACTAAATGGCTTTTTTGTTTGAATAAGAGAACCTGTATTAATGGTGCATATGAAAGCACCAAGAACTTGGTGAAGCTTGGGTTTTCACATTGCCTCATAGAAAAGGCATTGTCCATTTTGCCCATTCTTGCATTATAGATAAACACAGTGTATTTGCTAGCTAGGTTCATCAGAAATACTCCCAACTTTACGGCCAACAGCTACGGCCCACACAAAGACGCAAAGACGCAAAGACACAAAGACAAACACACCTGCCACAAAGCAGTGCCTCCTGTGTCTGGCACAGCCCGGTGGAAACAGCTCGGTGGGCACAGCTCGGTGGGCACAGCTCGGTCGGCACAGCTCGGTGGGCACAGCCCCCCGTCCTCTCACCGCACGTGAGGGCCATGCTGTGTGCACGTCACATGATGCTGCGCATGTTGAGTCTCCGTAACTGCGTCTTGGCTGGGGTCTGTTTATAGGAGCTCCACCGTGTGGACTTCCTGTCTGCACCCCAAGCACCTGAGCCATTTTAAAGCCACCAAGTCTCAAGACCTGGATGAAGTTTCTCAATGTTTGATTGTTGAATCCTTCCAGGAGTAGGTGAAAAGGCATAATCTATGAAGATGACCAGCTGTATCAGTCTCGCTCCAGTTGGTGATGGTTCCCTCCAGTTGGTGATACCCCCCCCCTCCCCAAGAGACTACTTAATTGTCCCCCGCCCATACATGACTCCCATTGGACCCTTTGAAACACCCAATATCCTGGAAGTGGGTGTCAAGATTTTGGACATTACTTGGGGGGGATGATGGGTAACATTGGACATTACTTGGGGGGGATGATGGGTAACATTGGACATTACTTGGGGGGGATGATGGGTAACATTGGACATTACTTGGGGGGGATGATGGGTAACATTGGACATTACTTGGGGGGGATGATGGGTAACATTGGACATTACTTGGGGGGGATGATGGGTAACATTGGACATTACTTGGGGGGGATGATGGGTAACATTGGACATTACTTGGGGGGGATGATGGGTAACATTGGACATTACTTGGGGGGGATGATGGGTAACATTGGACATTACTTGGGGGGGATGATGGGTAACATTGGACATTAGTGGGGGGGGATGATGGGTAACATTGGACATTACTTGGGGGGGATGATGGGTAACATTGGACATTACTTGGGGGGGATGATGGGTAACATTGGACATTACTTGGGGGGGATGATGGGTAACATTGGACATTACTTGGGGGGGATGATGGGTAACATTGGACATTACTTGGGGGGGATGATGGGTAACATTGGACATTACTTGGGGGGGATGATGGGTAACATTGGACATTACTTGGGGGGGATGATGGGTAACATTGGACATTACTTGGGGGGGATGATGGGTAACATTGCCAGATGAACTCTGAGTTGGGTGTTTTCTGGTAGTATTGACTTTTTTCAAAACTAAACAGGAAAGAGGCAACTGGCCCAAATACTGACCCGGTCTGATGTGGCCATATACTGACCCGGTCTGATGTGGCCATATACTGACCCGGTCTGATGTGGCCATATACTGACCCGGTCTGATGTGGCCATATACTGACCCGGTCTGAAGTTTGGAACCAAGAACCACTGTGTGCGTCATTTGCTGTTTTATATGGCTCCATTTTCATCCTCCGCAGTGAAGTAGGATTTGGCCCCATAGGCAAGAAAACTGTACCCTCCATGAGAATCTCCCAGAATCCACCACACTTTGCCACACCTACTTGGACTCAAAGCCTTCCGCAGTTGAGCGGGCAGGCTGTCTGGTCAGGCTGTCTCTGGTCAGGCTGTCTCTGGTCAGGCTGTCTCTGGTCAGGCTGTCTCTGGTAAGACTGTCTCTGGTCAGGCTGTCTATGGTCAGGCTGTCTCTGGTAAGACTGTCTCTGGTCAGGCTGTCTGGTCAGGCTGTCTGGTCAGGCTGTCTGGTCAGACTGTCTCTGGTCAGACTGTCTCTGGTAAGACTGTCTCTGGTCAGACTGTCTCTGGTCAGGCTGTCTGGTCAGACTGTCTCTGGTCAGGCTGTCTGGTCAGGCTGTCTCTGGTCAGACTGTCTCTGGTCAGGCTGTCTGGTCAGACTGTCTCTGGTCAGGCTGTCTGGTCAGACTGTCTCTGGTCAGACTGTCTGGTCAGACTGTCTCTGGTCAGGCTGTCTCTGGTGAGGCTGTCTCTGGTAAGACTGTCTCTGGTCAGGCTGTCTGGTCAGGCTGTCTGGTCAGGCTGTCTGGTCAGGCTGTCTCTGGTAGGCTGTCTGGTCAGACTGTCTGGTCAGTATGTCTCTGGTCAGGCTGTCTCTGGTCAGGCTGTCTCTGGTAAGACTGTCTCTGGTCAGACTGTCTGGTCAGACTGTCTCTGGTCAGGCTGTCTGGTCAGGCTGTCTCTGGTCAGGCTGTCTGGTCAGACTGTCTCTGGTCAGACTGTCTCTGGTAAGACTGTCTCTGGTCAGGCTGTCTCTGGTGAGGCTGTCTCTGGTCAGACTGTCTGGTCAGACTGTCTCTGGTAAGACTGTCTCTGGTCAGGCTGTCTGGTCAGACTGTCTCTGGTCAGACTGTCTCTGGTCAGACTGTCTCTGGTCAGACTGTCTCTGGTCAGGCTGTCTCTGGTCAGGCTGTCTCTGGTCAAGCTGTCTCTGGTCAGGCTGTCTCTGGTCAGGCTGTCTCTGGTCAGGCTGTCTGGTCAGGCTGTCTCTGGTCAGGCTGTCTCTGGTCAGGCTGTCTCTGGTCAGACTGTCTGGTCAGACTGTCTCTGGTCAGGCTGTCTCTGGTCAGATTGTCTCTGGTCAGACTGTCTGGTCAGGCTGTCTGGTCAGGCTGTCTCTGGTCAGACTGTCTCTGGTCAGGCTGTCTGGTCAGGCTGTCTGGTCAGGGGCACTCAGGCTCCAGTGAGTCATCCTGGAACGCAGGGCTGGGATACGAGTGTTCCTGCCACGCTGTAGAGTCTCGCTGACACCACGAGGACACGAGGTGCCCGCGTCCGTCTGACACTAGAGAGGTTCAGACTCTGGGCTGAACACAAAAGGAAACATCTACTAAATACATGGAGAACCCACAATATGGATAAGATGACTCAAGTCTCCACTGACCGATGTTGTTTCTTGGGGGGGAAAGCCCATTTCATTCTGGTCTGACTTTATGAACATGGTATGTGTCACTGGTGGTTGGTTTTACTAGTCAAAGCTGTGCCCACGGTGTACTTTCTCTTACAGTGCGAAAGTAAAAACAGAATGTCTGACTCAGAATAAGAAGGAATTATGTCTGTGAAGACCTGCATTGTTTTTTTTTTTTTTTTTTTTTTTACTCACCCTTGGGGTGGTCTGAGTAGTGGTCTTCTACCCTGGTCCACAGGGCCCACTCTACTGTTCTAGACGTTTCCCTGCTCCAACACACCTGGCTCAAATGAACAGGTTGTTATCAGGCTTCTGCTGAGCTTGATAACACCCTTTTATTTGAATCGGGTGTGTTGGAGCACTATGGGAAAATTGTAGTACAGGACACTGGGCCCTGAGGACCAGGGTAGAACACATTTCTTTTGAATCATCTCGTCTTGTTTCAGACATGTCCTGGATGTCTACAGAGAATACATTGGGCCACAAAACTCTCTTCCTAACTGGTATTCTGTGTTTGTCATTCGTTATAGGTGGAGGTTTTCGTTTTACCTGTACATATTTACCTATGGAGTTCGTTTTCTTAAAAAGGTAAGTTATCATTGTTTTGAATTGAGACAAATCTATGATTAGGTATGCAGTATCACACACTGTGGTTGTCATTTCACTATGTATGTCAGTTACACGAGATTGTTGCACTGCAAGGAGGAACAGCTGACAAACAATGTTCCTTTTTTCAAGCACTTTAACCAAGAAAGGTGCTGCTAAATAATGGATCCATGTTCTCAGCCTAGTATGTATAATGCATAATTGTGTATTTGCACCGGAGCACCATTCAGAACACACTAGCGTCACACTACCATCCACTGATGTTCTTTGTGTCTGCATCCAGTGTTGTCGACTCTGTGTAACGGTGTGTGGCCTTGGTCTGAAAGAGCATCTAGTAATTGAATGCTTAAACCATTCCGTCGAGGATTGATCAGTCTAATCGTGATCTTGAGGAGGGGACGAGGCAGATAGGGCAGCCGCCAGAATTTCTCAGTGAAACAAGTTGGGTGACGAAGCACTTTGGGAAATGAGTCTGTCGCTTGCAGCAGGGCCAGGTCTCCAGGGGCAACACAGGCCTGGGTGTGCAGCAGGTCTCCAGGGGCAACACAGCGCTGGGTGTGCAGCAGGTCTCCAGGGGCAACACAGCGCTGGGTGTGCAGCAGGTCTCCAGGGGCAACACAGGGCTGGGTGTGCAGCAGGTCTCCAGGGGCAACACAGCGCTGGGTGTGCAGCAGGTCTCCAGGGGCAACACAGTGCTGGGTGTGCAGCAGGTCAGGAACACAGGGCTGGGTGTGCAGCAGGTCAGGAACACAGGGCTGGGTGTGCAGCAGGTCAGGAACACAGGGCTGGGTGTGCTGCTAGTCAGGAACACAGTGCTGGGTGTGCAGACTCAACAGGCCTACCAAAGTTGCAGTTTTCCCTCCACACAACGTTTTCCTAAAGGGAAACTTCCAGTGTCGTATTTTATATGGCCGCCTTGGGGCCTTACAGATAATTGGGTCATGGTTGGTTATGGGTGAATGTTCCTTTAGTTGGATGATTTAATGTGGGTTGTCTTTTTTGTATTTACAACCAGGGCCTTTATCGATGTGTTCAGCTTCCTTGTGAAAAATCTAAATCAAGAACTCTTTATTAACTTGTATTATTATTATACACTGACTGCATTGAGTACCCTGACATAAAGTTCCAAGCAAATGTGTTCAGTGCAGCCAAGCGAGCTGCTTCAGTTTTCCGTTGGCCCCTCAAACAACCAGCCGTCAGGTGTAGAGCCAGAGCCAGTGTTCAGCACAAGAGATTGATTTCACTTTATGATGTATGTAAATATGCTTTTGGGAACAGCACACCAGTGCTCTGATATCAGCCGAGGAGGGCACCAGCTGAGGTGCATTGCCCTACGTTCATTCAGCATTTCTCTTGGTACCTAATCTTTGATTGGTCCAAGAGAGAAAAGCAGTTGTTAGGGCAGGTTTTCTTGTCCCTGATTGTAGGACCGTTTATGACTGCAAGGAATAACCTTGTTAATATATGAATTAAACTTTTGAAATGTGTATGTACCATGTTTAGCTCTCAAGTTTAGCTCTGCAGTCAGTGGTCACGGTGACATGCATGGGAAGCCCTACTGAAATAGTGACTCAGAGGCTCCGCTTGTATGGAGTTAGATTAGTTTCATAATTCAAACAAACAAACGCAACACAATCCAAACAAACGTAACACGATTCATACAAACATAACACGTTTCAAACAAACGTAACACGATTCAAACAAACGTAACTCGAAACGATTCTCAAATGTATTTCGTGATTCACAAATGTAACGCGATTCTCAAATAAATGACCCTATTACATTCGTTTGCAACCTGACAATCACAAGTTACAAATCCCTGCATTCGTTGGTGTGAATCCCTGCATTCGTTCGTGTGAATCCCTGCATTCGTTGGTGTGGATTTTTGGAACTTTCCTGACGCGCTTAGATTCACAAATGCATTTTTTCTAAAAGATATCCTCTGCATCCTATCAGATCGTCTCTTCCAATTTTAGCCAATCACATTAACGTGTCTATGTGGTCTTCAACAACCTGCCATAATGACGGACATCGTCTCCTTCAGACCACGAGCAATGTCGTCTGGTAGCATGTAGGTGAAATGTTGCTTGTTAATCTTACTAAACCGATGATCATACGTGATTGAATATTGTTGAGAATGGCAGGATTCATGTTTAGTCATTTTCCGTGTTTCCTAGGCTAACGCAGAGCCCGTCTACCCATATTAGACATTCTCCGGTGATTGGCTAAAATTGGAAACATCTGATAGGCTGCAGAGGATATCTCTTAGAAAAAAATGCATTTGTGAATCTAAGCGCGTCAGGAAAGTTCCAAAAATCCACACCAACAAATGCAGGGATTTGTAACTTGTGTTTGGCAGGTTGCAAACGAATGTAATAGGGTCATTTATTTGTGAATCGTGTTATATTTGTGAATCACGAAATACATTTGTGAATCGTGTTACGTTTGTTTGAATCATGTTACGTTTGTTTGTTTGAATCGTGTTATGTTTGTATGAATCGTGTTACGTTTGTTTGGATCGTGTGAAGTTTGTTTGTTTGAATTATGAAACTAATCTAACTCCATACGCTTGTCCTTGTTCAAAAGCATGTATTCATGAACAGTTAATAGCTCATCGATGCTAGCTCAGTGTCGTGTTACCTTCCTGTGCGGAAAGATATGTACAACTAGGACCAGTAACTATAAATGGAAAATGAATTGTATTTTATAAATGCTAAGAGAATCAATACGCAGGAATAATAAAAACAAATCCATACAGAAACATGACTTCAGAGAATAAGTTAACAAAGGCAATCATGGTGTAAAGAAACTAGACGCTTACCGCACCTGAGCTCGTGTAGCGAACAAAACTATGTTCCATGTGCATGGGAGTGAAGTTTCAAAGTTCCACGGAGCATGTCTGAAACTCGGAACCCACAGATCTTAACCAGGAGGAACTCAACAACAAGAAAGTCTGAAACCAATCACCGGATTTCACTCAGTGGTTGCAGGAGACCAAAATGTGACGCTTTTGTAAAACAAAGGAATAATTATAGGAGTAATACGCACATTAGCTGCTATGCACACAACGGTGTTAAAGCTGTGTAAATAATACAATAGTAAAAACCTTACCACTAAATGTGTTCTGTACAAGAACAAACATGTTTATTACCCGACATGGCGTTAAAAAGCTGTGAAACGGTATTGACAGAAATGTAGCTTTTAACGATGATTCCAGAGTCTTCAGGGGGGGTAGGTTAGATTACGCAGAGCTTTACCAACACAGCCCTACGTGGCTAATGTCAGTTTTGAGTGTTTTGAGTTTCCAAGAAGGATGTTTCAGCTTTCTCTCTAATGTGTGTTTGTGTCCTCAGACACCGTGGCTGTGGAACACCAGAGAGTGCTGGTACAACTACCCTTACCAGGTGAGGCTACAGTCAGAATAGCACAGGTCCTCCTTGTTTGCTGTAGATGGAAGTCGAGAGGGTATTCCTTCTGCCAAATGACCACTATGTGGTCTAGCAATCAAAACCGAATACTGACTATACCACTTGAGCAACAGTTGTTGTTTTTTTTGTACTCACTCTGTGGTTCTGTTTTCCTCCAGCCACTGTCTGTGGATGTTCACTACTACTATATACTGGAGCTGTCCTTCTACCTGTCTCTGCTCTTCTCCCAGTTTACGGACTTCAAGAGGAAGGTAGGAGACCAGCCGGTTCAGATGTTAAATCAGGTCATCGCAGACATTGTTCCCATCTATTTTGTCAAGCTTTTACAAAAAGCAATACGCATTCACTTAAATAATAATCATTGATTTTCAGTCTGTTTTGTTCTCATTTCATTTGTTCATTTGCTTTCGCTCTGGCCAACTCCTGTTTGCCCACCGCCCTCTCACCCGGATTGCTCAGTACTGTCTGGCTGCACTTTCAACCCCCAAACCATTGTCTGCTCCATGGCTTTGAAAAGTATTATTATTATTTAGTAATTTCCCATGAGAGAGTGTGTGTATGTATGCGCGTGTGTGTGTCCTCATATTTTTATAAGTGGAATCTACTGAAAAACATTCTCAAAGGTTTTTTTCCTCTATTTGTTTTGGATTTTCTCGTTTTGGCCTTCGGCTGCTAGAATCTAACCATCGGTACATTCCTTACCAGGGTTATTGTTTTAGTTACGTTACTATTTATAGAACCTGTAATGTAAGCACCCAGTCACAGTTACAAAAGGAATATTGACCGAGATATTTTTTTTCTCCGTTTATTCTTACTTCTCTAATCTGTCTTCCCCCTCCACAGCATGTAGACTCAGTCCTGCAAACTGACTGAGGGTGGCACAGACTGTGTCTCAGGAGGCCTAGTTCTCTGACCCAGTCCAGTTTAATCCTCTGACTGAAAGCCAATCATCTGTGGATTGACACTCACATCCACAATAAAGGAGACTGTAACTCTGTCTCATATTATATTATGCTGATGTTTGTCACCTAGTGACGGGCAAAGACGCACACACCATCTCAGTGTATCGGATGTTTGCTACGCGGGAGTTACGGTTATCAAAAAGTCGCACAAAGAGAAATGATTTTAACATGCATCACTTTGTCTGTGGACAACCCATTTCATCCGTGATATAATTTATATAAAAATGTTCATGACATGTTTCACTTCCTGGTTGTGGTTCCCTAAAAAAAAGAATCGATTTGCATGCTGCCCCGACGGTTGCTGCTCTTCCTCCTCCCTTCACCCCGCCAAACCTCACCCTCACAGCTATCCCACGATGCTGTGCTGTCGACGGCTCCGCCCTCTCATCTTCCGTGTTGACTGTTGGCATGTTGTCTGTTTTTTGTTTCTCCTTTCAGTGTTCTCATGCACATCAGCACACTGAGGAGGCACTCTGCGGCCCCTGACACCCAGTATGTTCCCTGCACTCTGTAGCCATGCCTTCCATCTGTACGCTGCTCTGTCCTCTTCCTCGCCTGCCCTCCTCCTGCTCCCCCTCACCCCCGGCTTCCTCATGTCACCCATCCACAGAACAAGCTTTCACTTTCACAAGACTAACACCTCCCACCCCCCTTCCAAACGTGTAAGTGTAGCGTAGACTCTCCTCTTGTGTCGTTTTCTAATGTAGTTTGCAGTAACAAGATCCTCTCGCACCTAGATCTAAGGGACACATTTAGTTACTGTCAATCCGCCCTAACAATCACATATTTGATTTGAGTATTGAGTATTTGAAGTCTATCCAGAGAGGCAACATACAGCTTGTCGTGACACGTACAGTATATTCGCATCTACAATACGGAAAATGCTGGGTCTTGTCACCAGTGATTGTTTGGAAAACTCCTTCCAAGCCATCTGCATGATGACATGACAGAAATGTGCTTGTCACAAGGCTGGTGTATGTAGACTGAGGATGCCCCTGTAACAGGGCAAGGCTCTCAGGAACCCCATCCTGCTTCCATGTACATCTCCTACGCTGTGACACAGATCAGAGAAACAACCTGTGTGTCTCTCTCTCTCTCTCCCTGTCTCTGTCTGTCTCTCTCTCTCTCTCTCTCTGCAAATGGCGATATTACTATGACAACTGTGCGCCCCCCCTCTCTCTCCAGGACTTCCTGCTCATGTTCCTTCACCACCTGGCGACCATCTCCCTCATCACCTTCTCCTACGTCAACAACATGGCGCGCGTGGGCACGCTGGTCATGTGCGTCCACGACGCCGCTGACGTGCTGATGGAGGTGAGCCGGGGGCGGGGCTCCGAGCACTTCCTGTTCTTTTCCCGATGTGTTCTTTCTCTTCTTCTTTGTTGGTGCCGAGAAGCCGTTCCTTACGTAGGATGCGTGTGGTTTGTTTTTCGCAGGCAGCTAAGATGGCCAACTACGCCAAGTGCCAAACTCTCTGCAACCTGCTGTTTGCCATGTTCGCGATTCTGTTCATCAGCTCCAGACTGGGTGTTTATCCTGTGTGGTGAGTGGCTCCCCCTACAGGACAGGAGTCTCATTCTAACTAGGGTTGGGTACCGAAACCCGGTTCCATTATGGAACCGGTTCTTACGCGACCGGATTAGAACAGTCATTTTGGTTCCACTGTGTGTTGTGTCATGTGTTGACAAAAATATTTTCCCTCTGTCGCTCCGAAACGGACGTAAAAATGTCACACTTTCTCTGTAGTCTACCGTTAGCTAGCTACCGTCAATGTAGGCTACTTTCAAAATGCCATATTTTCCCTCTGGGCTCACCAAAAGGGACGTTAAAGCATATTAACCATTCACAGCACGTGATCACTAGTAAACTTATCACACTTGCTCAGCTAGTCTATCATTAGCTAGCTTTTAGTGCATTTATGCCTAAAGCAAAGCGGGCGAAAGTGTGGCTGTATTTCACAGCCAAGGATTCCGACATTGCAAAATGCAATAAATGTTTCAAAACGTTTATGTGCAAAGGGGGAAGCACGTCGAATGTACTGAAACATGCGGCGACACACAGGATACTTCTTAAAGCAGAGGGATGCACCGTGTTTGACAGCAGTCCCTGATCCTGGGACATCCTCCCCAATGTGTCTGCCCTTTCAAACTCATACCTGTGTGTACAGGCCTCTTCGACACCATCTGAGAGTTTTATTCTGTGCAGGACATGCCATAAGTCAGGAGAGGTGTCGTATCTTGCCAAAAAGGCAAATATGGTAATTTTACTGCAAAAGAGCTGCTTAAAATTTGAAGCTGGTTTAGGTAGTATACCAACTCAACATTTATTTTGCTGTTACTTGTTAATAGTGTAACTTATTTATGACCCAACCCTAATTCTAACCATGAGCCTGTTTGTTTGAATGAATCTGTCTGCAGTACTTGTTCTGCCAGGGACAGGTCACGGCAGTGTGCAGACAATTCAACTTTCTAGGTGTGTTTACATGTGCGGCTCTTCCAGATGCCACAAACGTTTTTCTTTTCTTGTGAAGGTTGGGCTTCATACAAGTCCTGGTGAATGGTGTTGCTTGGTAATAGTAACTATTTATACGGCCACATTATGGACATAATATCTTCCGACTTGAAAGTGGATAACAAATGGGATGACGGCAAATCATTACTGGCATTATCCCTAATCTTTTCAACCGGTCGCTTGATTGGACATTGAGACATCATTAAAATGAATAAAAGGACTCTGAAGTGTATCTAGAGAGCAGGGTTTGAGGTGCCTGTTCCTTAGTAGCTGAAACCGGTCAGACATTTGCAACACGGATACAATCTCATTGTCTCTTTTTCTCTGATTTCACGCTAGGTAATTAGTCAGATTGGTGCATATCAATTGTAATGGAATATATTTGTCAGGCCTGCTTTGATGTGAGTGAACAGTGAATCAGCTGCAGTCCTTGAGCCTGAAGGCTCTTCCTCCCCTCTGCACTGTCACAGTCCCTGGAAAACGTGAAAGGAGACGTGATTTAGTGTTTTTAATAAGGCACTTGCTGTACGGACAGTCGTGGCCATGGACAACAACCCAGTTTAATGAACCCAGATATGTTTCTATGGAGGTGACCTCACCGGTGGTACAGAATCACATCCAGGACAACGTGACAAATGACCGTCAGTGTAGTGACAAGACCTCTAGCGGTTGTAAGGCCGAGCTGTCTTGAAGCCTTCCGTTTGGAGGCAGATCCTTGACGGTGAAGGGAAATCTATTTCAAGACGTGAGCGCTCTTGCTTGCTCTTACTCTGTGGGTTGTACAGTACACCTCTGTCCTGGTAACCAGCCCTGCAACCAGCCCTGCAACCAGCCCTGCAGCAGCCGGAAAGTTGCCATTACTGTACTTGTGAGAGCGGTTGCCATGGCTTCGGCACGATAGCAGCAGGAAGATTCACAGCCTACCATTTGCAATTACTGGTCCAGTAACACCTCTTTCCGTGGATGTGATGTACTGAAGGAGGACTGTAACATATGTCATCCATATTACATTGTGTCTCCATGTGGCATTTTGCTTCATACCTCAACAAGGTAGTAAGTTGACTGTCTCAGTCTGTCTGTCGTCCCCTCTCAGTTTTTCTTGTTCTCTATATCTCTCTTACTTGTCACTCTCTCTTTCTGTCTCTATCTGTCACTCTCTCTTTCTGTCTCTCTCTGTCACTCTCTGTTTCTGTCTCTCTCTGTCACTCTCTGTTTCTGTCTCTGTCACTCTCTGTTTCTGTCTCTCTCTGTCACTCTCTGTTTCTGTCTCTCTCTGTCACTCTCTCTTTCTGTCTCTCTCTGTCACTCTCTGTTTCTGTCTCTCTCTGTCACTCTCTGTTTCTGTCTCTCTCTGTCACTCTCTGTTTCTGTCTCTGTCACTCTCTGTTTCTGTCTCTGTCACTCTCTGTTTCTGTCTCTGTCACTCTCTCTTTCTGTCTCTCTCTGTCACTCTCTGTTTCTGTCTCTCTCTGTCACTCTCTGTTTCTGTCTCTCTCTGTCACTCTCTGTTTCTGTCTCTGTCACTCTTTCTGTCTCTCTCTGTCACTCTCTGTTTCTGTCTCTGTCACTCTCTGTTTCTGTCTCTGTCACTCTCTCTTTCTGTCTCTCTCTGTCACTCTCTGTTTCTGTCTCTCTCTGTCACTCTCTGTTTCTGTCTCTCTCTGTCACTCTCTGTTTCTGTCTCTGTCACTCTCTGTTTCTGTCTCTGTCACTCTCTCTTTCTGTCTCTCTCTGTCACTCTCTGTTTCTGTCTCTCTCTGTCACTCTCTGTTTCTGTCTCTCTCTGTCACTCTGTTTCTGTCTCTCTCTGTCACTCTTTCTGTCTCTCTCTGTCACTCTCTGTTTCTGTCTCTCTCTGTCACTCTCTGTTTCTGTCTCTGTCACTCTTTTTGTCTCTCTCTGTCTCTCTCTGTCACTCTCTGTTTCTGTCTCTGTCACTCTCTCTTTCTGTCTCTCTCTGTCACTCTCTGTTTCTGTCTCTCTCTGTCACTCTCTGTTTCTCTCTCTGTCACTCTCTGTTTCTGTCTCTCTCTGTCACTCTCTGTTTCTGTCTCTGTCACTCTCTCTTTCTGTCTCTCTCTGTCACTCTCTCTTTCTGTCTCTCTCTGTCACTCTCTCTTTCTGTCTCTCTCTGTCACTCTCTGTTTCTGTCTCTGTCACTCTCTCTTTCTGTCTCTCTCTGTCACTCTCTGTTTCTGTCTCTGTCACTCTCTCTTTCTGTCTCTCTCTGTCACTCTCTCTTTCTGTCTCTCTCTGTCACTCTCTTTCTCCCTGTCTGCTTCTGCGTATCACCTCATGCCTCTCTAACCTCTCTCCTCTCTCTAACCTCTCTCTAACCTCTCTCTCTCCTCTATCTAACCTCTGTCTCACCTGTCTCTCACCTCTCTCTCTCACCCCTCTCTCTAACCTCTCTCTCTCTTCTCCCGTCCCTCCCTTGTCCCTTTCAGGATTTTAAACACAACCTTGTTTGAGAGCTGGGAGATCGTGGGGCCGTACCCGTCCTGGTGGGTGTTCAACCTGCTGCTCACCCTACTGCAGCTGCTGCACAGCCTCTGGGCCTACCTCATCGTGAAGGCAGCCTGGAGAGCCATCTCCAGGGGGAAGGTGAGCCCACACACCTCCCTGAACCTTCTGGAGACATGTTTTGGTGGAGGCGAATCGGGAATGGGGTTATTATCACCCAGTCAGGACCACCTGTCGTTTTGAAGTATGGGGTTAGCCGTAGCTACATGTGGGAGCTGCCTATGGGACGTTTGACTGGTGTTGGGAGTCTTATTTGATTGACTGTACGGTAGCTCCAGCTGTTTCTGCTGTTCTCTCCCTGACCTCTGATCTCTCTGCTCTCGGTGCTGGCCTGCTGCCCTGCCAGGCAGGGAAGTGGAACCCTTTACATGTGAGTAGACGACACGGGCCGACCACATGAAGCATCCAGCTTCACATGACTTTGAAATAATGCGTTTACTTGCGGCTGTTTTAGGGCAGCTTGTTGTTTCATCTTTCCTGTAGTGTGGACTTTCACCTGCTGGACTGTGTGTTCATGTGTTCTGATGTGATGTCCATCTAGAGACTGGGCTTAGAGACCTGAAAGCAGTCCTTCCCCCCTTTCCCCCCCCTTCTCCTCCTCTGTGTTTTGGACCCTACACCACAGCAGGTGCTGTCTCTGTAGTCTAACAGGTCCTACTCTCCCCCCACACAGGTGTCCAAGGACGACCGCAGCGACATCGAGTCGAGCTCCGACGAGGACGACACGCCCCCGGCCAATCGGAAGCCCCACAGCAGCAGCAGCAGCAGCACCAATGGGACGAGCAGCAGAGCCCACGGCACCAACGGCTACCTGACAGGAGGGCCCTGTCCAGACGAACACTGACCACCCCCACGGGACATTACAGCATCACTGGCACCAAGCTGCAGACATCCAGTCATAGATCTGTCTGTGTGTGTATGTGTGTGTGTGTGCGTGCGTGCGTGTAACAGGGGGAGAGACTTGAACAACATTGCTTGTCTGGTACTGGAAGTTCTTAATAGAATATTTGAAGGCAGTCCTGTCATCTGTTTGGTTATTTACCTGTTCCCTCTCCCATTTTATGATCATCATCTATATTTGCATCAAACTGCACTCAGTGGAATATCAAGCAGCCCCGTCGGTTCTGCCTACTCTGTTTAGCCAATGAATGAAAGCGTTCCACTTTCATGGTATAAGCATGCTATTTACACTTAGTCTGACATACTGAGGTGGTCACTTTGGATGTTGGTGTCTTTTTATGTTATTTATTCTTTTATAGATATCTTTTCAAGATTGTGGTAAAAAAAAAAAGATGTCTTATTAGCCTGTCAGTGTTCTTCATCCAATCTTGAACAATCCACCTTTTCAGTTCAGCTTTACATCTACTGTAGACACACACGGTACAAGTCTTGGCAAAGTGCTGAAGAACTGGTTTTGATTTTAATAGTGCACCTCGCCCATTCAATGCCATATCAATGGTCAGATTAGTTTCACTCACAGATGAATAGAAAGGTGTAATATGGAATACGTTAATATGGACAATGCAAACACATGGTCCACTCATGAACTGTAAATGACCTATCAGTCACAGTATTGTGTGTGGGATAACAATTAATTCAAATTCAGGAATTTTGTTAAGTATTATACATTTCTGGTACAAGTTTCATAAAGTGTCGTGGTCCTCTTTAGAGGCAGACACTATGGTGTTTAAATTATTCAAATAAAACCCATGAAGATATTAAAGATTGCAAGTTAGAAAGTATGTTTGTCGGTGTGATTAATTTAATCAAGCAGACTCTTGGGGTAGCACAGAATGACCAGTACACATTTGTAGTGAGAAATGTACAAATCACGCCAGGAAGCGGGATCTGAATTGGACATGAATCACCTTGCATGCTATAGAACATGTGGACATTCGTTTCTTTTGAGGATGTAGACTCAAAGTAGGAAGATCTGCAGAAATACTGGAGGAGGTCATGTGAGGAAGCTGGAAGATGAAACACAATGTACAAAGGAACCACTTGAGTCACGTCATGGATGACAACATGAACGACTTCTGTCATTGGATGCATGTTGCCATGTTGCCATGTCGCCAATCACAGTGCTGGAACAGACATTTTGAATCCTCCAGTGGAATTCTCCTCCCAGCACATCTCAAAGTGAGCGCAGGTGATTTCCGCATGAATGACTTTGGTGATAGAGTGGTCAAAGTGCAAAGTCAATAAAGCAGGGGAGCGCCGAGATGAAGGACCCTGTGAGCACCTGCACTGTGAGTTCTTTGGTACAATTCTCTTTTAGGTTCCACAAATTCAAATCATAGACATGTACAATTGCCTTCTAGTTTTCGTCAGGAAATATCTGGAAAGCATTGATGTGTGTTTTGGTAAATTAGATTGGCAGTATTTGCCAAGACCCTTAGATGGCTTGACAGATTGAGAACAAATTTAATGTACTTGATGACTTTAATTACTTCTTCAATATATTTTACTTCAGTATAATCTGTTGTACCAAGATCTGAAGAGGTTTTCCAAGAATGGGGAGCATTTCTGTAAGGAACTCATGGGGGTATTTCAACAAAGGTAACTTTCACTCAATGTTGTGGTTTTTCTAAACAATTCAACATCTTAAATGCCCTGCCTCCTTACTGTGACCAAATGTTAGCGTTCTGCTCACATAAATGACAGCACCTAACTGTTCAGTTGAACATATTCTTGACATTCTTGCCAAATGAAAAGTGATTCAGGTGTACTGCAGCTGCATGAACCGCCTGAACTTTAATGATCAGTCAAGTTATTCTTTTACCTTTTGTGTGACTAAAGCACTTTACCTTTGGCCACTGTAGGGCTGAACTTGAGCTCAACTATGCGAAAGGCCTTCAGAAACTCGCAGGAAAACTCCTCAAAGTCTCCAAAGGGATGTCCAGCAAGTCAGTAGCCTCCTCAAATAATGTTTGGAAAAACGTTTTAAAGTTTGTCTTTTGAAATACTTTTCAAATACTTTTGAAGTCTAAAAGCATATACTTTTTTGTTTGATATGTACTAGAACAATGTTCTCTACAGTTTACCACGCTAAATGATATGAAGAAATAAAGTGCTTTTGTTTTATTGAAGTTCCACGTACAGTGCATGGTCCCTGGTGTCAGATGAAATGTATTCAACAGCAGACACACACAGGTAACCCACCCTCAGTGACGCTTTCAATGTGCCTCTTCCTGACCGCTCTGCTGTTGACGATGGACGTGTGATGTGTTTCGGTTTCAGAGCACTGGGAACTGCTTTTCAACAGGAGGCCATCCTGGAAATACGACAGATATTAGAGGAGCACAACAAAAGGAAGAGGCCTGTATGAAGGTTTTTTTTTAAATCAGTCTCTCTCTGCCTCTTCTTTCTCTGTCTCTCTCTTGCACTCTCTATCTCCCTGTATCTCTATGACTCTCTCTCTCTCTCTTTAGCACTCTCTCTCTCCCTGTCTCTCTCTCTATTACTCTCTCTTTTTCTAGAATTCTTTCCCTGTCTCTCTCTCTCTCTAGCACTCTCTCTCCCTGTCTCTCTCTAGCACTCTCTCTCTCTGTTAACCTCTGTATCTCACTTCTCTCAGTCATAACAGAAGTTCTTGTCCTCATGCATGTTCTTGTTCATTGTAATCATATCTTGCTCCTTGTTTGCCCAGCTTGATAATGTTGTTGAGAAAACTGGGAAACTTGTGGCGGCTAATTGGGTAGATCAGCTCAAGGTAAGACCTCCATCTCCCTTGGTTACCGGCCAAACTGAATGTAAACAACGATAATTTTCAGATGGTTACATGTTCATTTCCCCTCCAGATGAAAAAGAAATTGATTGGATTAACGAGGGAGCACGAGGCTCTTTTCAATTTTGTTGAGAACAACAAACAAATCTCCACAGAAAAAGAGAAACAGAAGGTACAGCCTGTGTTTCTCTCCCGATCGTCTCCTGTGAACGTGTTCGACTCAGCGTAACGAGGACTGTACCTCTCTCTCTCTCTTATTAACCAGATGCTCAACAGGCTGACTAAATCTGCCGAGGCGCAGAGCAGAGCAGACGAGGAGTACTTCAACATCAACATGGAGGGCCATCAGATCAGACTGAAATGGGAAAACACACTGAAACATTGCTATCAGGTTCGGTACAACACTGCTGTATTCATCCTCACTCTTGGCAGTATGTGTTGAAACTACAGTCTGCATGCTGACATCTGGCAGCTTACTCATAAGAGAGTACAAGTGGATTTGTTTACTTAGCTGATGTTGCACCATTCAGACTAGGTGTGTTGCTTACTAGCTAACTTGCATACTATCTCTCGCTTGCACGTTTCAGATAATCCAGGATCTGGAGAAGGAGAGAATAGAGATCCTCTGCAATGTTCTGAACAGATACAATCTCCACATGTCCAGTTTTGGACAGACTCTCCTACACGTGAGACTATGTCATTTTCGTTTACCTATATTTAACCATGAGAACTTTAACTAGGAGAACTCTATTGACCCACGAGAGGCAGTCTGTTTTACAAGACCTTGCTAAGAAAGCAGCTGCAGCCTGTACACACAAGTATAAAACTAAAACATGAAACTGAGTGACAACACAAACAGTACTGTCACAGTAATGCAAGAAGATTTATCTGAACATTCAGTTTCACCAAACTTCTTCTTCTCTGAATACAGCCAACAAGCGTTAAACGACCACATCTGCGTAACTCTCCTGCTCTTCCACAGAGTCAGAAGCAGATAGACCAAGCCAGTCAGAAGATAGATGTGGAGAAGGACATCCAGAGCTTTGTGGAATACACCAGTGTGACAGCTGAAGACAACACGGCTGAGTTCTTGATGGCAGATTACTTTGTAAGACTCTTAATGCTGGGAATGAGAGCAATATTGAGGGGAATTTTATGTAGTCTTCTTAAAGCATGTTTTTGCTTTAATTTAAAAAAGAATTGTGCCTAAGTCTTTAGCAATCCTGTACTCCTATGCTTAGAAGGAAATTGAAGAACAGCAATTAGGTAATATTTCATTACAATATTTCTATTATGTTGGTTAGGAAGAAGAAAATAAAACATTCATGGCAAAAGAAAGAAGAAAGGATGCCATCAAATCCAAACTCCATCGGCTGGAAGACAACATCAAAAAAACGAAGAAAGACTGTACTGGTAATTCCTTCATATAACTCTAATTACATCCAGCACAATTCATGTTTACTCTCTATTTGAGGTCATGTCATAGTGACACGTTCTATTCTTGATGTGTTATATTCTTAAAGGTCTGGAAAAGCTGATTACCTCCTACTCTGAAAATCCATCATTCTCAAACAAAAAGAACCTTGAGGAAACTGAACAGTTGCTTGATGAGGTAGGTGAAGATCAGTCTGTGAAGATTCCAGGTCCCAGTCATGTCTGACATCAGTCCAGGTCTTCAAATGTGTGTTCTCTTTTTCCTGAAGACCACTCTGAAACTGGACCTTCTTGAAGCCACTCAATGCAAACTATCCTCAACGCTGGCTGAATTAGAGGGAAAACCCAAGACTTTGCATCGCTTTAGTGACAGTATAACCAAATGGAAAGACAAGGTATCTGTACAAAAAAGATACAATATGATATTAACAACACAATGTGATTTCAATAACTTTTGGAACTAACAAAGTCGATATGCCATATGATAATGTCTGCAGAATGTATTTATTTTGTCTTCACCTAAGGATTGTGAGCACAGTATAGTTCAACTGGCCCGTCCAGTCAAAATCAAGAAGACACCGTTCAGAAGCCGGCAGTCACTGAGGGCCTCCATCGTTTACAAAGGGCCCAGGAGCATGACAGCGTCTGCAGAGCCCAGCACAGGAACCACCAACCAGCCCAGCAGCCAGACCACCAGCCAGACCACCAGCCAGCCCACCACGGCTCTGCAGAGTGGCAGCGCTCTCACTAGGCCAACTCCTGGCAGCAGCAGCACTGTCACCGCGTCAGTGAAGAGTGACAGCACTCAACATGGACCAATTGAAAGTGACAGCGCTGTCAATGGAGCACCGCATCAGATGGATGAGGAAGAAGGTGACAAGCATGCCCGTGCCTTAACCCGATCCCTTATTATTCCAAAAGCTGTTAAGAAAATACAGGCAACATACGTTATATTTACACTATGTGCATTTGTTATCAGATGCAGAGGGGTCAAGCATTGGGAAATGCAAGGCTCTTTATGATTTCACATCAGGAAGAGAAGATGAGCTGGAGTTGAAAGCAGGTACAGGGGGGTGAATGTGTGAGGTGAGGCACCCTGCTGAGACCCCCTGCTGAGACCCCCTGCTGAGACCCCCTGCTTTCTCCCCATTCTCAGGTGATCTTCTTGACATCTACCAGAAAGAGGACAGCGGCTGGTGGTATGGGACACTGAACGGCCAGATGGGTCACTTCCCCTCCACGTATGTTGAGGAGCTGCCCATGTTGAATGTTGTCAAGTCATCTGAAGTGTGACTCCTGGGCTCCACAGAGCCATAAGGACGTCATCTAAAGGCCACTACAAACCAAGTTCAGCTGTTACCAGCTACATGCCAGTGAAAGGTAACTGTCTGTTGACTCCATTTCCCAAGCCAAGCTTAAAGGCTTGGACAAGTGACGGTCAGCAAAAAATCTATGTTAAAGACTATCCCTGGCTATCCATGGTCAAACCTGGGCTAATGTATTGATCTGTGATGAACTGTAAGTTACAACGTGACATATTTGACTGGAAAACAAGTGAAGTAAGGTTCTGACTATGTATGTATACTGCTTAGTTATAAAGAAATTTGATACAAATGGAAATTGTGCTGTTATTTATTGGCTTTAATACACAAATATAAAAGTGTTAAAAATATCTAAGGCCCACAGCATTAAAGAAAGTGCAACAGTAGATAGACACCATCTAAAAAAACGAAAGAAAGGAAGGCTTCGTTATAATATTAAAACAAGAAACACAAAACAGACACATCACAACGACTGACACTGTAAAAGCAAGAGAGACACCAAAACAGAAAACTGCTCAGATTTGGTAAAAGACTCCTGCGACACACAAAGGCTTTTGTGTTCTATGTTTTGGGCAAAGCGGCAAACTCTTTGCGGACGTTAGCGAGGAAGGCAGGTAGGTTGTTGGTTTCCTGCAGCCTCTGTTCCAGGGCAGACACACAGGCCAGCAGGGGGTCAGTCGACTCAACTGGTGGACGAAAAAAAAGTTTGATATTAGTAGTGATTCTGTCATTATTCTGATACAAAAGTCACATGAGTTCCCAGACTGTCTTTGATAGTTTACTCTGGAAGCCTATGAGATGCTTGACGATGGGGTTTTCCTGTGGGTCTAATGACGGCAGAAATTAAACTAAATAAACAAGCTTCATGTTTCTCCTCTCCGACATGTTGACTCACTCTGGTACGAGCCGTCCTCTCTGATTCTGAGTATGAAGGTGTAGGTGCAGCCTGGGTCTGAGGGGTTGATGTTTCTGAAGATGAACTGCAACTTGTCACCTTGAAAGAAACCAAAAGAAAAAAGACATCCACATTTGTCAACAGAAAAAAAGGAAATTCCCAGTCAGACATCAAGGGGATGATGGATGGTGGATGGTGGATGATGGATGGTGGATGGTGGATGATGGATGGTGGATGGTGGATGGTGGATGATGTACCGTGGACCTTCCTGATCTCCAGCCCCAGGCGTTCCTGGAACACCAGCTTGGCTTTGTTCAGGTATTTCAGCCTGTCTTTGTTTGCCTTGTTTTGGGACACAATCACTGAGAAAATAACACAATCCAGTGAGGCAGAAACACTGGTGACTCGACGCTTCATGAGTAAATCAGTTTAAACACCAATGTGTGAACATGCTGTCAAGTAGGCTGATCCTACCACAGTGTAAACATGCGATGTTAAGACAGTACGACAGGAGAAAGGCCAGACTGAATGTTAATGTCCCGTTGACCTACGTTCCTTCCTCTTGGCCTGTGTCTCTCTCAGAGCGTCCATCTTCTGCATGAGGCAGCCTTTCTCACTCTCCTTCCTCTCGATCTCTGACATCCTTTGAGACACGGACAGGCTTCTCTCCGTCACTAAAGCATTTTTCTCTTCCAAGTCTAGGAGAATGAGGCAAATATGTAACAACTATAAAAAGATCAATCTTATACAAAATGGACTTAGATATAGCCTACTCATTTACTTATGTATCATTACTAGATATTGTATATCCCCAAGCATTGCTTTTAAATAGAATGTTATATGTTTCAAGAATACCACCATCTTACATTTTGTATAAGAATGTACTCTCTCAAATAGTACTTCGTCATCTTTTTTCTTTTTTGAGCATGTATCTGCAAATAAAAAAAAGTCGATTAGTAAACTGAAACGCTTTAATTAAGGACAATTATGCTAGTCAAAATAGATTGTTTGTAAACAAAACAAGCTCGGTCAGGGCAGGCTACGTACCACGAACAGATTTTAAGAACTGTTTGTGGGATTGACACAAATCTATCCCAGTCTCGATCATCTCGCTGGTTGCTTGAATGAGCAGCTTGTTTCGAATCTCCTCCATCGTCGTGCTAAACCAGTTCCCAGTGTCTGGATCCGTAATGCATGCCATGATTACCTGTAAACAAACACGTAACAAATACATCAATGCTGCTAACATTTGTGATGGTGCTAGAGCTAACTACACTGTGTGAACTAGCGAACTTTACAGTAGTCGCTACGGTACCTTGGGAAGCTAGCTACTAGTTTTATAAGAGTTGCCGTCTTAGCGTTGTGTGTGACACGCTAAGAAGACCCCCACCCCCAAAAAAAACAAATATTTTACATTAACAGCACATCATGAACTGTCTATTATTTTGCTCCGTAAATTACCTTCAAGACTTTTATTTTTTTTTCCTGTTTTCGAAAATCCGCGCCCGCTAGACCGGAAAAGATTGTTCGCATACACGGAAATTACGTCATTAGACCAATCTGTAATAAAACAAATTGCGTACAAATATTACGTTTAGGCGCAAACTGAAGCAGATAAAATTACAAAATGAAGATGAATTATAATAAATAGCATTCATCTTCATTATCATCCTTTTGGAGGAATTTCCTGTTGCCAATAATGCTAAGGTTTGTTTTCTTTTTTTGTCATTGCGCCATGCTGTGGTCAAGTATTGCAACTGCATGTCCAGTGGTAGATAATTTAGGCTACACAGTTGAAATTAGGTTCAAATGTAACCAACTTGGTACCTTTTTTAATTTATCTAAAGTATCATCTTATTTAATGCAATTCAACAAACTTTGATGTTTTCCTTGTTAAACATGGGCATATAATAAACAAACTCCCATCATCATTTTTGATCTTGATTTTCTTTTATCTTGAGTAAAAAATAAAACAACAATCACATTAAGATGCAATAAAATGAATTGAATCTACTGCGGAGGAAAGTTTGTTGTTGCTCACCTCAACAAAACAAAGAAGCAATTGTGTAATCTAGTGGTTTGAATTGTGCATGTGTGTAAGTGAACTGCAAAACCCCTGCAGTGGATACAATGGATAATATTGAACAAATACAAGCAATGGCCTGGAAGGAATTGAATGTCCACAGACAGTCACCATGTAAACACTGTGTCTTACAGTGCTGAGTTCTCACGATGGACAACTCCTTCCATAGTTACCATAACCGCTAAATGATTTATGGTGCTAATGTCAGTATAAGGCCACACGTCTCTGCAGGAGAGACAGACTCCACCATGGGCGTCATGAGGCTGTGGCTGTAGCTGTGACCCTGGGAGCAGTGTCGGGGCGGTGCCCACAGAGACTCGACTCCAGATGGTCCTTCTCCACAGCAGGGGTGTGATGGTCATCCTGCCCCTCCAGAGCTACAGGGACGACCTCGACCTCGACATTTTCAACTTCATGTCGTCTGTGGTCGACCCTCGGAACATCTTCACTCTCTGTTTCTGTTTTAGTCCTGCTGTGGGCACAAAGAGGATTTGGGCGGCAGTTGTTGGAGACTTGTTCAACATCATGTTTAAATATCAAGGCTGCATTCCAGTCACTGTGAGTGGGAGAGAGTGAGACTTCTGTTCAGTCAAAGGGCTTTGTGTTTACACAGCACTTGGATTTGAAGTTGAGTCATCTGAAAATGACTGCCCTCCTTTTCAGGAGTCTGTTTGGACATCGGCTTTGTTGGTAGGTACAAGATTCCCATTTCTACCAGAACGATTCTCAAGACAAATAAAAACATTTATTCAGGATTATGTGTCCTCCGCTGAGATCTCTTTCCTACAGGTACACCTGCACTTAGAGATCAATGTTGTGTAATTTTAACTTGTTTAACTACATGCTCTTATGGTTTCTTCCCTTTAGCACTATTTTTTGGTTGTCCACAATATGTACTTCTTGTTTTTGACTACCCGCAATGCTGTGGGGCTATCTTGTTGTTATTATCAGTGACCTATGCACTTTGTGAAGCTCTCTCTTGGAAGTCGCTTTGGACAAAAGCGTCTGCTAAATGAATAAATGTAAATGTAAATGTAAAATCTCATACAAGCAAAGTTAAGTCAAAATGAACATTTAAGTGACACAAGAAAAATGTGAGACAAAGTATCAATCAATGAATCAAGTCCTCCTTTGTGACTGTGCAGGCAGACACAAAACCTCATGCCACGGGGTCATGGTGCGTGTGGTACTGGATGATCACCTCAGCCCTAAACTTCAGCAGGTTTGGAGTGTCCTCCCGATACACCGAGCTCTCATGGCTGCCACAGGTGTGAAGCGTCTCAAAGAAGCAGAAAACAATGGTTCGGTGTTAAGTATATAAAGTGTGATGTATCTTTATTGTAAATAAAACTGAACCTTTTGAAGATGTAAAGTTTTTACTTAATATGAAAGGGCTACCACTTAAAGCAAGCAAATCAAGCCCAGGTTTTTGAAATGTTTGAATATTTTTAGCTTATTTAACAACTTCTTGGTTCCAGGTGAGAGCTCAGTAGGAAGTGAATCACACACACAATACAGAACTACGCTGGCTGAACACATGAACAGATGGTGACAGTGAATAACTCCACTAAACCGTTTTTTCAAATGTTCAAAATGAGATGCTTTATTTATGGAACCAACGTCCATATCTGAAGTTCGCTGCAAATAAATGAGGCCTTTTTTTGTACACGGTACAGCTTGAACCGGTCCATTAGAACCATCATCATCTGTGGAGCCATATGGATGTTTACCCCGATGAAATGTAGCAACACATGCTGCATCCATGCAGGTCTCCCGTTACGCAAGTTACCTAATGACAGGCTTTCCACAGCTCCTCTTCATCAGCTGTGGTTGCTTGGCAGCTCCCATCGCTCCACGGAGATAAACCATCTAACCGTCCACTTAGAGTAGGACAGGCACACGTGGCCTGTGTGGACTGCTGCTAGCATGGCTGCTGCTAGCATGGCTGCTGTTGTGTCTCATTACGGAACCGCATGGAAATCTTTGTCACTCCTTGGCCACAGACCAAAGGATGGATGTTTGAATGAGCTTTAATCAAATACAAATGCAAATCCAGTACATACAGGTTGAACGACCCAGATCCAGGATCACATCTTGGCACTTTGTGAAGTGCTGTTTGGAGAACCAAGGGGCGTTTAAAAACATGTGATTAATGATAAACCCAGAGGCCAGGCCTCACAGGTGTCTTGGAAATATGAAACAAATCGACCTGTCATCGGTGATTTCATCAGCGCCGCAGGTTAATGATCTATTCCTGTCTTTAATGATTCAGTCAGGTGTCATCGGGGAGAGGTGTGAGACTGAGTACTGGCATGTTGAACAGGGAGGAATCCAGAACAGCCAATCACTGGAGCATCTTATCAGTCACTCGGGGTATCTCTACAGAGCGTGCTATCAACAGCTCACTATCACTGGTCCACGAGGACAACAGGATCAGGTTCACAAGAGCCACACTGGGAGAGGTCATGTCAAGAGGCTCATTGATATTTATAAACAAAACAGATATTCCACATATAAAAATGACTATTAAAACAAGGTGCCACAACATTTACAAAATAAAAAATGTACACTTTCAATAGCACATTTCTTTGTAAATGAATAAATAGGAAAAACAAATGTAATTGAAACCTACGGATCACACATGAATGAAAAACGTCCAGTTTTCAAGTACAGCGTCAGTGTGTCGCCTGGCAGAAGAGGAGGGTGGTGTTTAGCTGATGGGCGCTCCTGTGGTGACTAGTTTGTAGTAGGCAGCCTTCTTAGCCATGAGCTCCTCGTGAGTGCCCTTCTCTATGACGACGCCCTGGGACATGACGGCGATGATGTCGGCCGTCTGGATTGTGGACAGCCGGTGGGCGATCACGATGCAGGTGCGTCCGCGCCGGGCCTCGTCCAGAGCCGCCTGCACCGTCTGCTCACCGGGAGGACGGCGTTACAAACAAACACCACGAAAGGGCGGGAAAACCCCACTTCCTTTATTATAGGTCAGTCTTCCAAAAAAAGAGGATGCGCATACACATTCTCTCTACTTCCTGCTTCCTACAGAAAGAGCCACGTGAGATTTCGATCGACTGACGTCAGTCACCATAACCTAGCTTAGAGAGAGAGGGAGAGAGAGAGATAGAGAGAGGGAGGGAGAGACAGAGGGAGAGAGAGAGAGAGAGAGAGAGAGAGAGAGGGAGAGAGGGAGAGAAAGAGAGAGAGTTTTGGTACCTTCTCACTCTCTGTGTCCAGAGCAGAGGTGGCCTCATCCAGCAGCAGGATCTTGGGGTTCCTGACGATGGCCCTCGCTATGGCGATGCGTTGCTTCTGCCCCCGGGAGAGCTGAGAGCCCTGAGCCCCCACCTGAGTCTCGTATCTCTGCTCCGGCGGAGACGCACCAGCAGGGAGAGGGTTGGAGGCATGAACACATCAACGACTGTCTCATACCATACTGCTGGTGTTTAGAACACCAGAAAGGACATAGAAGCACGCGGTTCTAACAGCATTTTAGTTGCCAGAATCTAGGAATTGTATTTACTGGTCACATTACAACTATGTGTTTTTACTAAATACAATGCAAAGTAACCACATCTCAGCTAGCAGGCATGATGAACAAAATGATGCTGCAGTGCAACACGAAATATCAATTACTGAAATGCAGTGCAACAATAACATCTCAATAACAGTAGTTCATAATACAGTGCTACAGAGGTCATAGGTCAGTACATAGGCCTACGAGCCATCTACTTACGTCTGGAAGGGTCATAACAAAGTCATGGAGGTACGCTTTCCTGGCAGCCTCGACAGTCTCTTCCATCCCCACTGTCCGCTGGTTGTCTCCATACTGGATGTTCTCAGCGATGCTGCAGTCAAATAGCACGGGCTCCTGGGAGACGATCCCGATCTGAGCCCTCAGGAAGGGCACGCTGACGCTGACGGACGGACGGCCGTCGATCAGCTGAGAGCACACGTCAACAAACACAGCCGGTCGCAAAACTGCTCGCATAGAATGTCCGAAACGTCAGGATGTGGTTTGATGAGTGTATCTTGGTGAGAGAGGACGGTGTGCATGGCGGTACCTACCACCTGGCCCTCGTCGGGGTCGTAGAAGCGCTCCAACAGCTGGACGCTGGTGCTCTTCCCACAGCCGCTGCTGCCCACGAACGCCAGGGTCTGCCCGGGCTTCACCGACACCGCCAGGCCCCTCAGCACCTGCACGTCCGGCCGGCTCGGGTAGGTGAACCTGCAGTGGACAAACTCAACCTCCCCTCTGAAATCATCCTGCAGGATAGAGATCATGGGTTCACCACAGGTCAAAGTGGAATCGGACTTTGTGTTTGAGGTTACTTGTGAAAACCAGGCAACAGTGTACTTCTAGTCTTACAATCTTCTGTGCTGACTGTATTCACTATTTGCGCGTGTGCTTTAGGCTTAGCAACATACATTGGTTTAAATTTATAAATGTAAACGTTTTCTTTTTTCAAACAGATGGAAATCCAAACGTGTTGGTCCCTCACCCACTGTTGCCCGTCTGAGTGGTTCATGTTGATCCTGGGGACCCGGTCCAACAGTCTGAACAGCTGTGCCGCCGCCGTCTTGGCTTTGGCGTAGTCTGGGGTGAAGGATGAGGCTTTCCCCAGAGCTGTCCCACTGATCACAACAGCTGAGATCACCCTGCAACACACAACACTGACATCAACATCCAGCTGAGATCACCCTGCAACACACAACACTGACATCAACATCCAGCTGAGATCACCCTGCAACACACAACACTGACATCAACATCCAGCTGAGATCACCCTGCAACACACAACACTGACATCAACATCCAGCTGAGATCACCCTGCAACACACAACACTGACATCAACATCCAGCTGAGATCACCCTGCAACACACAACACTGACATCAACATCCAGCTGAGATCACCCTGCAACACACAACACTGACATCAACATCCAGCTGAGATCACCCTGCAACACACAACACTGACATCAACATCCAGCTGAGATCACCCTGCAACACACAACACTGACATCAACATCCAGCTGATATCACCCTGCAACACAACATCAACATCCAGCTGAGATCACCCTGCAACACACGACACTGACATCAACATCCAGCTGATATCACCCTGCAACACAACATCAACATCCAGCTGAGATCACCCTGCAACACACGACACTGACATCAACATCCAGCTGATATCACCCTGCAACACAACATCAACATCCAGCTGAGATCACCCTGCAACACAACATCAACATCTTCACAACGCTGGAGGAAGTTCTGTCCGAAAATGTAAACATGTTTCTGTTTCCTGATAAAGAACGCAGTGATAACTGGGATATCTGTGTGGAGTAAAAACAGCGCTTGTGGCGTTCTCGTGAACACGGACCTGAACACCACCATGTAGTTGAGTCCTTCGGAGCTGACCAGATAACCTCCGTATCTGAACGAGGCGGCGTAGGCCATGAAGATGACGCACTGAGCGAAGCCAAAACAGATGCCGTAGATGTTGGCCTTCTTCTTGGCAGACCTGTACGGAGCCTCCAGCTGCTGCTCGTATAAATCCACGAAGGCGCTCTCCTTGGCCAGACCAGCGATGGTTCTAATGTTGGCAAGAGCCTCACTGGACACCTGGCGTGGGAGAGAGAGCGGATAGTTCAGCTGCTGAGGCAGTCAGTCTGGCTCCGACAAATCCCTCTGAGATGCTATGCAGCAGAACCAAAGGTGAGCTTGCTGGAAGGTGAAGAGGCGTCCGGCCTATATTACCTGCCCTGCGTCTTCCATTGCCTTCTTATCCTCATTTGCAAAGCCTGTCAGCATCTTGGCTTGGAAGGCCCCCGATAGTCCAATCAGAGGCAGGAAACACATGACGACCAAGCTGAGCTTCCAGCTGAAGTAGAAGGCGATGATGAACGAGGCTCCGATGTTAGTTAAGGAGTTCACAATCATGCCAATCTGAGATCCAGTTGCCTGTGAAAATACAAACAAATTAAATCATTGTGGTATGGCTGACTTGCAGTGCGTTGGGTACATGCCCTCTCAGGGGTGGTGTCTATATCAGCTGTTTCCGCCTGACTGAGTAACGCCAATCGTTTGAATTGTTTGGCACGTTTTGCCCGCGGTGGTGTCGCTGGAAGAACACTGGTAGGTTTCCATTTTTCTGTATTAAGTAACACTTATAAAAGCGCTTGTTTAACGCAACGTTTAGGTCCGTCACTGCAGCTACGTGTTGAGGCCTGCTGATTGCAGACTGCACGCTGTTTGTGTGCTGGCACATTGGCAGGAACCCTGACGCTCCCCAAAGTAGATGGTTTTATTTGTGTATTTCTCTCTTAACCATGTAAAAGTCATTAGTCTAAACCTGATGTCTTCTCTTGTTGTGTTTTAGCAGGAAATACACACACAGTGAAGTGGAAGACCACTGTTTTCCCCTACGTTAATTTGTTTGGATTTCTAGGTTGTGACAGAGCCACCAACTCTTAGTTATTTCTTTGGGGTCTTTATTTACTTTAGTTTGTCTGAAGGTGTTTTGTCATTTCTAGTTAACATCCACCTGGGTGCTACCAACCTGTGGACATGTAAGGTCCAGTATAACCTATTGCAACTGCCTCAGGCCTCTTGTTGTGTACTTGACATCCCCAAATACAATTATGTGGAGTGTGTTTAAGCCTTTTATCACGTTGTTCTGGATTCTGTGTTAACCTACTTACGCAGAGTGACTCGTGATTTGTAGTGTTATTATCCAGAGCGTGTTGATCTTTATTGGGTGATTGGTCTGTCAGACTGGTGTTTTCTGGTTATTCAGTAGCCTGTTTAACGTGGTGGGGAACTACTTTAATGGCAGTGTTATGAATGGGTATGTGAATGAACTATTGTTTTGTAACATCCAATGTCATTGACCAGATATTTATTAAAAACATACTGTATTTGCAACATTTCTGCCTCTGTATGTTCATTCATTGAATAGCCTGCATCCTGTTGAGTTCATAATAAGTGGCAGGGTTTGTCACACAATAACAAAACAAAAAGCTGTGTTTTCCAACTCGGATCAAAAACCAAGAACATTTAATCAAAACGACACATCTGATGATCCTGTCTATTTATGTAATACATTTGATCCATAAAAGGACAAGAGGAGGAGACTAAGTGCAGCCATTGTTTCCCACACTCACCCCTTGGACCATGGAGGCGTCTGTGGCCAGTCTGGTGGTCAGGGCTCCAGGACTGTTCCTGGGGTCATCGAACCAGCCCACCTCCTGCCTCAGCATGGCCTGGAAGCCCATCTTCCTCAGCCGGCGGGTCAGCAGCTCTCCAGACTTCCCAAAGGCGTAGCCCTGCAGCAGAACCTCAGAGCCATCTGGATTCTATTCAAAGCTGCCTGTCCTGATGGGTGCTATTCTATTCCATTCTATTTCTATTGTATTCTGTTGCATTCTAATGTATTCCACTGTATTTAATTCCATTCCATTCTATTCTGTCCTATTCTATTCTATTGTGTTCCATTCTATTCTGTTCTGTTTTACTCCATTCTGTTCAGTTTTATTGTATTCTACTGTTTCCAAGCGCTGAGTATGCAGAATGAACTGCGACAGTGTTGATTCTGCTGAAGCATGGCGAAGCAAACCTGTAGGAACTGTGAGAAGAAGCTGGTCACTGCCACGACGCAGAACAGAACACAGATCCCATCGATCTGCTGCCTTTGTTTGCTCAGGTCTTGGATGGCAAACGTCTGAGGAAACAAGAAGTTTATGGATCAGGAACGAGCCTGAACTGATCCTGCCTGAGCACAATCCTGTTCCCGCTCTGCACAGCAGTGGAAGCTGCCCTGAGAGAAACTCACCCCCAGGATCTGGCTGAAGAGGATGGCGTAGATGGGGTTGACGGAGCCGTTGATAGCGGCCCCCAGGGAGCCCACCAGCATGTAGGGCCACTCGGGCTGGTTGTACTTCAGGATCCGAGCCACGGGGGCCGGCTCGATGCGCTCCACCTCAGCCTCGGGTTCCTGGGAGAGGATCGACGGACGCAGCATCACAATCAGAAAGCGATATTTCGAGGTAAACTTTTGGGCACAATGTTTTAATGTAGTGTGTGCAGCCATTTTGAAGAGGCTTCAGTACCTGTGACTGGGCCATCTCCGGGTCTATTGTGGCACTAAACTGCCTGGATTTCATTTTGAGGCTGCCAGATATAGCGTCAGGGATAAACTCATTTGACAACTGTGTTTGTGAACGTAGCCGAAGAGATCTCCTGAAGCAACAACAAAGTATTCAAGTTTGACGAGCTTTTCTTTCACAAGAACTTTGTCATCATTTACTGGAAATCCGATACCGTTGTTTTTACTATGGAAACTGTTAGATTTACCTTAAGCCAGATTCATAGCTTCCTCGGCTGAAAGATCGAACTTTCTCAGTGACTTGTTCCTCAATGGCTTGACTGTCAGCGCCTGTGAAACAAGGTTCTGTCATGTGACGAAGACTCATCTCTCTTCAAAGAGTTTGCATGCTTTGAATGTCGTGCCTACCGCTGACTGCTTTCACATGAGCCGTGTCGTTGCCTTGGTTCTGCAGGGTGACCAGGGTAAAGTAGACGCCCATCTTCTCCAGCAGCTCGCTGTGTGTTCCCCTCTCCACAGCCTTGCCGTGCTCAAAGCCAACAATGACGTTGGCATTTCGGATCGTCGACAGGCGATGGGCGATAGTTATGGTCGTCCTTCCACAACGAGCCTGGAGAAGAAGAAGAGAGATTGAAGCGCAGCTTGTGGAGAAACACCACAGTGCCCTGGGCAGCTTGTGGTGCTGGGGTCTGGTTGAAGAGAAGACAGACCTTGTCCAGAGCTTGCTGGACCACGGCCTCACTCTCGTTGTCCAGGGCGGAGGTGGCCATGTCCAGGAGCAGGATCCGGGGGTTCCGGATCAGGGCTCTGGCGATGGCGATCCTCTGCTTCTGCCCTCCACTCATCTGCCCTCCACCCTCCCCGACCAGCGTGCTGAACCTCTACATGGAACACGGTGCCACATGTATTAGCAACTGACATGTCTGGGCCATTGGGTTGAACAACATCATAGTATTGTTGAATAGAACCTGTTCTCGAACGGTACCTGAGGCAGTTCCATGATGAAGTTATAGGCGTTGGCCTCCTTCGTGGCCTGGATGATGTCATCCATGGTTACCCCAGGCCGGCCGAAGCGGATGTTCTCCGCTATGGTTGTAGAGAACAGCACTGGCTCCTGCTCCACGACGCCGATGAGGGAGCGAAGCCACTGGATGTTCAAGCTGCGGACATCGTGGCCGTCCAGGGTCACCTGAGAGAGAGAGAGAGAGAGAGAGAGAGAGAGAGAGAGAGAGAGAGAGAGAGAGAGAGAGAGAGAGAGAGAGAGAGAGAGAGAGAGAGAGAGAGAGAGATTGTGTCTTAATCCAGTATCTGCTGAGGCACTGCAGACTGGCCTCATTATGTTGACAGCTCAACTGAAACACAGAGGTTTGTGGGAGGGTGGGGCTGGGAGGGTGGGGCTGGGAGGGTGGGGCTGGGAGGGTGGGGCTGGGAGGGTGGGGCTGTACCATTCCTTCCTTGGGGTTGTAGAACCTTTGTATGAGTTGGATGGTGGTACTCTTCCCAGATCCACTGGGCCCCACGAAGGCAGTGGTTTCCCCTGCTTCAATCACCATGCTCAGGTCATCTAGAATCTGAGCACACCGCTGGTGTTACAGAGGCACCTCAGAGGAACGCCAGGACTACTGAGAGGTTGTGGGCTGGGAGTACCTTGACATCTGGCCGAGAAGGGTAATTGAATGTGACATTTTGGAATTCAATATCTCCGTTGACTTTGTCCAGTTTGTGACCCTCCTCTGAGAAACAATCGATTTCTGGCTCCTGAACAAGAGGTTAAATCATTCACATGTCCATCATCATCACTTCATCCAATCGTTGATTGTGGTATCAAATCCTTCATTGTGGAATCAGGCTCGACATTCTGCCTCACTCTGTCTATGGTTTCGAAGATGGACTTGGCTGCAGCTCGACCGGACGCAAAGGCCTCCAGGCAGGGCGAGGCCTGACCCAGGTTCATGGCTGCCATGAGGACCCCAAAGAACACCTGGAAACAGAGACATCAGACCCTTCCCTCTCCTCTCCTCTCAGCTCTTACAGACCAGAGGATGCAGGGGATGTTACAGGGATGTGACTTTCCCCCATACCTGAATGAGACTCCCTGGAGACAACTCCTTGGTCTCTATCACCAGCTTGGATCCATACCAGAAGGCCAGGGCGTAGCAGAGGAAGATGATGCACCACAGGTAGCCCTGGAACAGCCCGATGATGGTGCCCTTCTTCACGCCCCAGTTCTGGGCCTCCACAAGGTTCCTGTCATACCTGGAGGAAGGGGGGGGGGGGGAGCATCTGGGTTACTCTGGCGTTGTCCGTGTCCGTCAGCAGCGGGGAGAGGGAGAGCGTGGGGACGTTCCTCTCCTCAGAACGAGAACATGAGAGGTACCTTTCGGCCTCCTTCTCCTCGCCTCCGAAGGCTGCCACTGTTCTGATGGAGGACAGCACCTCGTCGGCCACGGCTCCAGCCTTAGCGTACGCCTCCAGCTCCCGGCCAGTCAGCCTGGCCACCGCCTGCACAGAGGACGAGAGGGAAGGGTGAACACATCAAACACAATAGATACTGTGAGAAAACAATGTTCCTCTGAGTATCCGTGGACAAAAATAACCAGTCTTGTGTGTCTAAGGGCCTAAATCATGGGAGAGATGCTTACGAATGCAAGTTTTAGAAAGTGTTCTCACCATGGCCATGAGTCCGGCAGCCAGGCCTATAAGAGGGCTCACAGCTATGACCACCAGGGTGAGCTTCCAGCCCCCGATGAAGCCCACCATGAACCCGAAGATGAAGGTGGAGATCCGCTCGATGAAGATAGACACCTGGTCAGCAATGGCGTTGTTGATCTTGTTGATGTCACTGAGGAAAGAAAATAGTTTTACAAAAGATTACAGTTCATGTATTGTGCGTGTTATGTATACATTTTAAGAGTAATCGATTCATGGTTAAGGAACTTGCTCTGATATCCTGGTGTTCAGCTCTCCCACAGAATTACAGTCAAACCAGCCTATTTCCATTCTCATGATCTTTCGAAAGTAAGTCTTCCTGATTCGCTGGATCTGTCGTGCAGCCGCTGTCACCCAGAGGGCAATCTGAGGAGCAGGGATGAAGTCATGCCAGAGTCATCTCGCTAGCAGCAGAACAGGTTCTCAAGTAAAAATATTCAACAAGTGGAATTACTGCTATGTGAAGCATGATTGGTTCATGTTAAACCACTTACTTGAAAATAACTGACAATGAGCACTCCAACCCCTATACCGACGTAATAATAAGCAAACATTGTCATCTGTGCCTCAATATCCACCCTGTGAAGAAGATCATGGATTTAGTGAGTATTATAGTTATGTTGGAGCACATTTGAACTTTGAAAAAGTGTAATTCCTCCAGTAGTCTTGACGTGATGCTACGACCTGAACCCAACTCACCCACAGAAGACCGTGCCGTTGTCTGACGTCACAAACTCGGAGCCATTCGTCCAGGCGACGGTGTTGTTGATGCAGGTCTTATTGGGGTTGGACAGCTCCTGGACCTCCAGCTCGTACGCCACGAACGTGTTGGTCATCATGCCGTAGACCAGCAGCATGAGGGGGGAGGCGGCGCCGTGGACCAGGGCACACAGGCCCCCCAGCACCATCATCACCGTGTCACGGCACGTCGCAAACCTAAACTGAGGGGGAGAGAAATCAAAACTGATTTGTTGTCTTCTGAGCCTTAACCGATGTGGTTTCTTTTGCACTTTCTTATATTCATTAAAAGAGAACGGTAATCAGTCATTTTGATCAGTACACTGGATGGGAAAATTTTGCGGCTGTAGGTTATTTGCATGAGATAATTACCAGCTGAAAGAATCCGATATCCAATCCAGTCTCTTTTTTGCTCTCCTCTCTGCAATAGAATACAATTATAAAATAACTTTGGCTTTTCAAACCAAAAATGAATTGTAGAATTGTACTATCCCTAATAGTAGTATGATAATATGTGCTGGACTTTAAATTTGAGCAAATTCAGTCATTGACTCACCCCTTTTCCATATCTGTTCAAATTAAACAGAAATGGAATACATGTAACTTAACAGAGATAACTTTTTCATCCTGCACTGAAGATAAGGATTTTGTATTCAGATTGCAGGAAACTCACTTATCTCCTTCTTCGACATCATCTTCCTGTCCTCTGGCAGAGAAAGTGTTTTGTTAAGTGTGACAGGCTCCTTCATTGTGAAGGTCAGACCCTTCGTCACAGCACTCTGTTAGACAGGAAACGGGACTCACTATTACTACTTTCTCACTGGGAGCTAACTTTGTATTTGAAACTTTGAAGGTGTTATTTTGTCCTTTCAATTAATTGTACCTCACATTTACTTTAACATTCACATATGTTAACCTGTCCTACTGACATGTCTATTTAGTCTAGCTATAGTCTACTTTGCTAGACAGTAGCTGGCTAACTTTACACATACAGCATAGTTCTTTGTTTACACAAATTACTTATTTGGACGGTGAGGAAAAAGGTCAGTTGCAAACACTGGCTAGTATACAGGTGATGGTTTTGTACATAAAAAGTCAAAGTAATATAATGTCAACTACTTTATTCTCTGCCATGACCAAACGGATCAAATATCTGGACCATCCTAAAACTATTTAGGACCATTTACTATTAAACTCAGATAATTGGTAATTATCGGTTCTGCACATTTGTCCAGTCACGCAAATCTATTATCTATTAGAAATGACTATTTAATTTAAAATCTTTGGAACTCAACTCCCGAGACACGTCTGTCATGCCCATGTGCAAAACAACTTGGAATTGAACTATTGGACCATAAGAGTTTATTAGCGGCCAGTTTTAACCTTGAACAATATATTCTTCCTCACTGTATTACATAATATGGATACATTTGCTTATTTAGTACTGACATCCATGCAAAATCAATTCCAAGTTTTCTATCCAAACATGTAAATACCTCAGTAATACAAGAAATGTGAGCAATTAAAGTCACACAGTTTAACACGTACTAATCACCTCTAAATCACCTTGTTTTAACTCTGTTACCAAAACATTGTTGCAAACTGTGTGGCCTATACATTAGAATTACTAGACTATACTATTATTGTAAATATACTGTTATACATTAAATACGTTAAATACATTAAATACATGCAAGTTACAAGATTCTGGTGTCTTTTGATTTACCATTAAGAGGAGATCAAGTCAGATGATCTCATATTTAATTTAATCTTGAAATAAAGATTAACTGTCGCCTACTTTACCTGCTTTGTCCCTTTGTCAGCGTCTCTGACGTTCTGTGATCACCGACAACAACAGTCCTCACTTCACGCCTGTCCTCGGATCAGTCCTGTCTTCACTGTACCTTGCCAGTTATCTTTGTTCCTTATTTGACTGATAACAGGTTTGTCAGCATTATGACTTTAACAGGAGAGCTTTTGTGAGGCAAAAGTACATTTATTGAACCAATAGGTTAATAAATATTTAAGCTTTTGGACATGAATGGATTAATGACAGTTTAACATACACTTTCATACGTCCTTGATCTCCCTGGAGATATGGCAGTTATCTAGATTCAATAACATCACAAATACGTATTTAAATGACATGTCAATAAATCCAGTAAGGTAACATTCATATTTAATTATTTTAAATTTTTGTAGAATTATTATCATTATTATTTTCATTATGATATTAAATTACTCTATAAAATAACAGAAGATGGAAAATCCATTAATAGGTGTGCATTACAAGGATATTATTATCAGGATATTGTAAAATGGGTTTAATGACCTGAAGGGCATCTTTCAGTAATGCTTATTTATGCAATGACTCCACTCACTAAGATTACAGCCATTAATGGGAGAGGCAGATCACTGATGTGTCATTGATTGTAAGAGTGTAATGACCTGCTGGTCATTTGAACACAATGGAGTGGTCTCTACAATGGTCTTTAAGATTAAGACTTTGGTCACAGATTAAGCCATGGGATTCTGTTCTCAGCTCCCAGACTGAGGCTGTGACTGTCAGGTGCTTGGGTGAAGTCATAGGTCAAAGAGGAATGATTTCCATTTTTTTTTAATCAACATATTCGGTAATCAACATTTAAATGTTATGATGCATGTAGGGTTGAGCTCAGTCCCACCTGACAGCCCATCAATGAGATTAAAGCTTCTTTCAAGTAATAATTGATTGACACCCAATTCTGATAATTATGTGCAATATCCGATAAAGTGATGGGTTTGAGTTCAACAGCCGTTAGATCAAACCTTGTTTAACATGACCCTTGGTCTTGTCCAGGAGAGAAATATGCCTACCGATGACTTATGTTGCTTGTATCCTTGATAACATGTCATTATGGTGTTTTCTAAAGCTTGCTTATGCCTGCATGGCCAAAAGTTGGTTCTCCGTAAAATGCGAGGAACTGTCTGTGATAAGAGGTTATAGGTCAGAAGTTGACAAGGTTACCAAAGTGTAATGCCATGCAACTGAAAATAGAAGGAACGTCAATGCAATTTCTGGAAGCCATGAGACAAAACAAACGCTATCTAGCACCATGAATGCAGCATCTGCTCTGTGCTTGTGAAGGCTATGTCGATGTGTCACCCCCCTCCCACATTGTGATACTATTTAACTGCCCTTCATTCCTGTATTCTTTGTCCATTCATCTGAGTTGACCAGCTTTCCTTAATACAACAGACCTACTTTAAATTAATTAAACCGTGGATAGGTTTACCAAGACGAATATGGAAACTCTAAATTATTTTTGAGTTAACTGATATGTGCAGGCTACAAATACGACAACAAAAGCACACTAGTTCACATATAAAGTACCATGTACCTATTGAAATATTCCATCATATTTATCATATTTATGAGAATCACAGCCAATCACAGAAAATTGTTTCCGCAGCTATATTATGGAACCCCCGGCAGATGGAGTGCTCTGCGCGTGGCAATGTCCTAGAAGAGTAACCAAATACAGGTTGTTTGTTTTTAAGACCCGGAAAGTGGAGTGGAAGTAGTACAAACGATAGAAAAAGTGTTTATTGGGACGACGAAGAGACTCCGGGGACTTAAGTAACCAACCACGGTCTCCAGAACTTACAACTTCCGCCAGAGACAGCGGCAGGTAAGTTTCTTAGCGTAAGAATGGTTGTGTAAATCAATTCCCGGCGAACGTATTTATAAAAGAAACTATATTACTGAAATGTTTGTAAATGTTATCCCGAGACTAACCCTTTCAACTCCAAACTGACGATGTCTTCGTCTTTGAATCTGGTAGACTACTTTTTGCTTTTGAAGTGTTTCCATTTGTACTAACGATTGGTGAATGAATAAGCGTATTGTCGCGGGAGTATTAGGCTATATTAACCTAAGTATACTCTCTTCTCTAACATCAAAACGTTGCGCAACGTGTTCTGGGGGCGGATTATAGTTAGATGTTGTTATATTGATTCCCTTCGTACAGTGTTTCGTATCTTGATTATGAAGACGTGTCTTGGATGACCAAATTATACCCAGCTTGTTTTTTTCCCACCTGTCTCATCTCCTAGAAATGTCCCTGTACCTCCTTCTTCTGGTACCGCTGTGGTTTATTTACCGCTGGTTCAAGGAAACCAAACGAGTGCCCAACAAGTCGCAGAAGCATGTGCTTATCACCGGCTGTGACACTGGGTTTGGTAACCTTCTGGCCCGGCATCTGGACAAGCTAGGCTTCTGTGTGATTGCAGCCTGTTACACTGAGAAGGGGGAGGATGAGCTGAAAAAGGCATGCTCTGAAAGACTGAAAACCCTTCACCTGGATGTCACCAGCCAAGACAGCATCAACAAAGCTGTTACATTCCTCACAACAGTAGTTGGGGAGAAAGGTGAGTGGGGAATTGACTGTTGTTGCCTCATGACGAACACCCTGAACATTCTTGAATACAGAATGAGGTGTCACCCTGAGCATACAAGGCTTTTCTCAAGCACGCACATTTGGCCCCAGGCTTAAACCACCTCCGGTGTACCACACTGGCATGTGAGCACATGTACGTGTGGAATGTTCTTCTCCACTCATCGATGTATCCGTGCGTGGGTGTGATCTTCCAGGTCTGTGGGCCGTGGTGAATAACGCGGGCGTGTCCGTGCCATCGGCTCCCTGTGATTGGCTCACCGTCGAGGACTACCGGGGCATGCTGGAGGTCAACCTGAACGGGGTCATCGCCGTGACGCTGAGCGTTCTGCCCCTCATCAAGAAGGCCAGGGGCAGAGTGGTGAACGTGGCCAGTGTGTTTGGACGAGTGAGTCCCTTTGGAGGGCCGTACTGTGTGTCTAAATACGGAGTGGAGTCCTTCAATGACAGCCTGAGGTGAGACACCTTGTACCAGAAACATCCTTGTTTTATTCATGTGCAAACACTATGGCAAGTTGAGTTATGGTCTTGTAAATATTGTGTGTCTTGTGTTTTTTGTCTGTCTCAGGATGAACATGGCACCCTTTGGAGTGAAGGTTCTGTGTATTGAACCAGGATTTTTCAAGACCAGCGTGACTGATGTGTCCCTCCTGAAGAAAAACATCAAGACGCTGTGGGACAGATTGCCTCAGGATGTGAAAGATGACTACGGAAGCGATTACCTACACAAAGGTATGTTTGCAGAAGGACATGTTCAACCTGCACTCACACAAATGGAATGAGGAAAGCAATTAAGGGAGTCAGATGGCTGAGCGGTGAGGGAGTCGGGCTACTAATCAAAAGGTTGCCGGATCGATTCCCTACCCCGCCATATGACTTTGTGTCCTTGGGCAAGGCACTTCACCCTACTTGCCTCGGGGGGGAATGTCCCTGTACTTACTGTAAGTCGCTCTGGATAAGAGTGTCTGCTAAATGACTAAATGTAAATGTAAATTTGCAATGCACCTTGATAAAAACTCAAGAGACAAGACTGTCTACTTTACTATAAGCTCTGAAGTCTTGACATCGCGTGACCTCAACTTTTCGTTTTGTTCCTCCAGTGGATTTGAAGTTCAATGACACCTTCACCAAGATGTTGGATGGAGACCTGATGAAAGTGGTCAACTGCATGGAGCACGCCGTGTCTGCCCTCCACCCCCGCACGCGCTACTCTCCCGGCTGGGACGCCAAGTTCTTCTGGCTGCCCATGTCCTACATGCCAACCTTCATCTCAGACAAGTTCTTCTTGAGGGATGCCGTTAAACCCAAAATATCGGTGCTGTAGTTCATTTCACAGATGATGGTAGAGTATTTGTGTCATAGAGAGAGCCCCACTAGAGACTTTGCCTTTTTTATAATCACAGAAAGGTTTTGTTCCAGATGGAACCTCAGTACGAGGACACCCTAATGTGTTGGGGGGGGGGGGGGGGGTTGACGACCTGAGAGAGAGAAATACTAGAATATAAGTAAGGAAAAGGAGGCTAGTGGAGGCTTTAAACACATGTAGCCATGCTAGCGCTAAATCAGCAGTTTTGTTATGAAATTGTTAACACACTTTATCCTTAAATCATTTGTATGTGTAACATGAACCCCAGTGTTTCATATAATAAAAATCAGTTGCTCATGAATCATTAACTCGATCCATTATCAACCTTTACTTTCTGCTATGAAACATTCAGGGGGTTGTTAGAAACAAACTTTAGTTGTGTATTTGTCCATTTATATTTTGGGGGAAACTAAAGGCCAGTGCTTACAAAAACACACAACACTGGATGTCAATATTACAAGGGTTGGTTTATATGACTATGCACCAACATACAACTAACCTGTCCACCACTTGATTTGTTATTGGCATTTGACACAGTTTCACAGCTCTGGTCTTTGTTCAGTAGGTAGTGTCAAATCATTGGTCACTTATCATACCAACTTAATGTTCAGGAAATTAGGTAAAAAGGTTATCAGAGGTACGGTTTGTGTAAGAGTTTGTGTGCTTCATTACACAATCAATCACTGTGAAAATGTTTAACTGGGATTGTAATCCAACCGACCTTTGACACCAGTCGACCTGCAGACCCACCTGCTTATGAGCTCTGTTTAGAGACTGAGTAGGTCTGATCAGCAACCTCTCTCTAACTTCAACCTCATTCATGACAAGGACGCTATGGTAGGTTCAATTTATAATCCATGTTTCCAAATACAGGTAAATGTTTCACATCTGTAAAGCTCAAAAGTGAACAATACAACGCACTACTTGTTAATTGAATGTTTATATGTTGACTAAATAACTAAAACTCAAAGCCTAATTGAAGTTTCGCTGAAACATGTATGTTTAGTCAGTTATGAATGCTGCAAGCTTTGTTTTTCTGTTTATTTTGGACTAAATGAGATTCCAAGATGCCATCTAGTGGTCACAAAAACACAGTTGCATTAGACCCAGGCAAAACGCTGCCATTGGTTGCAAAAAAGGCCTTTTTGCAAACAGTTATGTAGTTGGCCAACCTATAGAAGATTGTACATTAAATTTGACATGAAATGAAGAAGATCGTGTAAAGCAGGTACTCTGTATCTCTCTACTAAATAGAACAGCTTAAAAAAACTCCTTCAATCCTATGAAGGGCAAATCGATTTAATTTCAAATTGTTTCATTTTTCAAGACGAGATTTGCACCAAAAGCCCATGTCAGGTGCATTGCTGTGATTATGACAAACTAATATTATAATCCTTCTAGTGTCAGTTCAGTAAGCAAGATAAACAAGGATTATGGTGCAGGAACTGGAGGACAGAGACAAGAAAGGTTCTGTAGTTAAAAAGAAACCGGCAATTCATCGACCCAATCCTTGGCTGATTTAGTAGGCTATAATGACTGTTAGTTGTTTAAGTGTGGATTTTTTAGTTTTTTTGTTAGCCTAAGCTTTTGTAAACGCCTATAGGCAACTATAATGCAGAGACAGCAACGCAAATGGACAAAGATGTAGTTTTTCCTTGTGTAAGTTAGGTATTTTATCATGAAGGAAATGTGTTTTGTTGTTCCTGTGTTTTAGAGTAAGATTAACTCATTTTATTTCATTTTGCAATAGGTGTCTGAAGAAAGTATCCTGTTTGATATTTCAGAGGTAGGCAACGTCTGTTAGCTATAGGCTAGTTGATTAATCGAAATATTGAAAACTGATTAATATGATTCACTCATTGTCTTCTTATCTCACTTAGGTAATTCTATCACACCAGGTCACAACATGTATTCTCATTTTAATCGCTCTCAGCGCTGTCGTCTGGAACATTAGAGACTCATACAGAGTCGACGACTTTGACCAGAAGCATGTCTTCATCACTGGCTGCGACAGCGGCTTCGGAAATTTAGTGGCACGGCAACTTGACCGTAAGGGATTCAACGTTATTGCCGCATGTCTGACGGAAGAAGGCGCATCGGAACTGAAAGCAGCGTCCTCCCCCAGGCTGAAGACGCTGCTGTTCAATGTTACCGACAGCGCGAGCATCAGGAGTGCGGTGGAGTTTGTGCGCGCCGAGGTCGGGGAGAGAGGTGAGACGGTCAGCGGGTGGTAGAGATAGGGTGCCAGTGCCAGCCAGAGTCTAGCACCGGGAGAGATACAGTAAAAGAAAAAAAAGTAAAGATGTGTCTGACTAGTCCACAGCCCTAATTCATTTTCCAACCACCCTTACTCCATGATGTAGGTTAAACAGAATAAAAAACAACACTTATTTTAAAGAAGTTATGTGTGTTAAATGTACACATCTGTAAACACATTGTATTCCCCGTGTCTTTTTTGTTGACATCGTTTTGATTCACGACAAACTGACCCAAAACTTTATACACACTGGAAGATATGATTCAGTGCTGAAACCTGCATCTTCCTGGACCTGGACTGCCTCTTTGACGATGATACTTTAAAACAGATTAGTTAATGGCTTACTTAGGAGGGCAATGTATCATACAGTGTATCCATTGAGGATTAAAGTGGTTTTAAATATGTCTGCTTAAAGATAATTTGCCTTTGGACATTCCTGGAGTGCATATGTAAGACAAGTGGTTGAAATCTCTTGACATGAAATATTTATCTGAAGCATCACTCTTGAATTTGTTAATCTTTTGGCTGGACTAGATTGCATTGCTCCTTCTGTGCTCACATAATATGACTGTTGTGTAAGTGAAGTATTTCCTAAACCTTCCTATAAGAATTAGAGTTTGACAGCATTCAGGATGTGATATTGATTGTAGGGTCTACTCTCTCTCTCTCTCTCTCTCTCTCTCTCTCTCTCTCTCTCTCTCTCTCTCTCTCTCTCTCTCTCTCTCTCTCTCTCTCTCTCTCTCTCTCTCTCTCTCTCTCTGTCTCTCTCTCCTTCTTCAGGTCTCTGGGGGTTAGTGAATAATGCTGGGCGGTCCATCCCCATCGGGCCCACAGAGTGGATGCAGTTAGAGGACTTCACCAAGGTCCTGGATGTCAACCTGCTGGGGGTGATCGAGGTGACCCTGCTGTTCCTCCCCCTGCTGAAGAAGGCCCAGGGCAGGGTGGTCAACGTGGCCAGCATCCTGGGGAGGCTGGCTCTGAATGGAGGAGGCTACTGTCTGTCAAAGTGGGGGGTGGAAGCCTTCTCCGACAGCCTCAGGTATTACAGTATGCATAGAATGTATTTCTAATCTTTATATTTCATACAAATTACAAGATGAGGTGAGTTTCAGGGTTCATGAATGTTGTGAAACATTAGGATGATCATACGTTAGTTTGAAGAGGTTCCAATTCACCCCTTGAGTTATTAATAGACATAAGCATCTTAGTGTATTAGTTGATTGCATTGATGTCATTGTGCTCATTTAACCCGTGGAACAAATCTCTCCTTCCAGGAAATGCATGCATTCAAAACTATTAGTTAATAAACATCTATATAAAGTAGATTAATAATGAATCAGAGGGATGTTTAAAAAATAAAAACATGAATTACATTAATTATATTATTATATTATTATATGTCTATACATATTTGTCCCAAAATATGTATGGAAATGCAAACTCCATGCCCTGGTCTATATCCACCCATCCAACACCTGTGTTCCTCCTGGTGCTGACAGGAGGGACATGCAGCACTTTGGAGTGAAGGTGAGCATCATCGAGCCGGGCTTCTTCAAGACTGGGGTGACCAGGCTGGATCTGATCGAGGCTGACCTGAAGAGACTGTGGGACAGGCTCCCTCAAGACGTCAAAGACTCTTACGGAGAGAACTACCTTGATGAATGTGAGTACTCAGTGTGCGTGTGTGTGTGTGTGTGTGTCTGTGTGTGTACAGTGTGTGTGTGTGTGTGGTTTGCTTGAACAGATGAAAATCAGAGGCTTTGAGGTAGCAGGTGTTCACAGTGTGTAAGTCAGCTGTAGAGCGCTAGACTGCAGATCAAGAGGTCCCAGATTTACCCCCCCCCCCCCCCCCCCCCCCCGCCCGCACTCCACATTATGTTGCTTCTGATAAAAGTAGGAGTTGACTGTAAATACAGCACCAACAGCCGTGATTCTTATCTTGGTGCTTTTCCCCGAGCCTGGATGTCGACCCTCCTGTTCTGGGTTCCAGACGTGAAGGCCCAAGACTTCTCCATGGGTCTCCTGTGCAGTTCAGACATCTCCAAGGTGACCAACTGCATGCAGCATGCCCTGACGGCGGTCCACCCCCGGACTCGCTACGGCGCGGGCTGGGACGCCAAGCTCCTCTGGATCCCTCTGTCCTACCTCCCGTCCTTCGTGGCAGACTTCACCGTCAGTGTCCTCCTTCCTGTCCCCAGAGACCACAGGAAGGTCCAGGCTAACCAGGTGGACACAGGAAACTGATGGAATCGCTTGTCTTTCGATCGCAGCCACGTCAGTGATGTCGATACGGTAACCGTGAAGTTGTGTTGTTGTAAGTAACCCCAAATTAGTTACAAGTGAATGCCACGGATATTTGAACATTTCATTAATAATATCTAATTGTATAACTATAATATATTGACTTGACATTAGGTAGGATGAGAGTCTTGACTTCTTAAGGATGTAAAAATGAAATTCATGAATGCAGAGATCATATTACGAAAAATGAAATTTATTAATTTTCTGAAGCAACATAAATCTGACTTCCACTCTATCTAAAAAAAATTATGTGGGCATGTTTAGAATGATCACTGATACAGTCTTTATTTGTCCTTTTCATCACAATACAAAACAATCATTCTACGAGCACATCATTATAGCCCAGGATCATAAGTCAGACACTTCATTTACTGACTTGACCAAATCTATTACTGCACACATGGATTTGTATTGTTGGACTATATAAACTCAGAGACTCTGGTGGTCCAGAATGAGAATAATACAAGTTCATACATTAACATGGGCCTGTTCAAGTATTTCCATCATTTAAAATTAGGCCGTTATTGATCTTTATAAAGAACTTGAATTTGATTGAAATATACAGAGGGAAGGAACACCGTGATCATTTGATATTGTACTGTACTATGTATGCTTAGCATACCCATATACATCTGAAGAACTGAAGAGCCGAGGGGGATTATCCCTGCTGTGGAACAGGCCGTTTCATTTGTTGTTTTGTAGCCCTGAAATGAGGTATATAAAAACATGAAAAAATGAACTGCAGTCATGTCCAGTTTTGTTCAGTGGAAAAACATGTATTATACAGTCAGGTCCAAAAGTGTGAGACCACAAGGAACACCTGATGAACACTAAGCATTCTGGGACATCACAAGAAGCTCTTTGCAACATCGTCAAATCATGCTGTGATAACATTAGTCATTATCCTGTGATGTCATCATCCTGTGATGTCATCATGCTGTGATGTCATCAGTCATCATGCTGTGATGTCATCAGTCATCGTGCTTTGATGTCATCAGTCATCATGCTGTGATGTCATCAGTCATCAGGCTTTGCATAAACTTGTGAAGTTCATGAATGCTGACATTAAAGCAAAAAAGGTAAACATACAAAAGACTAAGGTATTCTGAAGTTCATTTTTCAAAGATTCAGCTTTTCACTCAAATTGGTGAAAAAGATGATCATAATTTGATTTCTTTTTTAAATGACATTTGAAACAAATGCAGATCTTGACTACTGGTAGATTTTTAGACCTTTCTGTATTCGTCACTCAAAACATTAACAGGCTCTTAAAATGGTACATCTACTGTACATTCACAATGTACTCACCAGTTATTTGTTATTGACGTTTATGCAGCTCTATTTATAAGATCATCTACGGGTTTTCGAACTGCCAGGAGATATTATCAACAAAATCTTTTCAAATTTACAAATATACAACATATTTATAACATTTCTATCAGCAGCTTCAGTGCAAAGATATACATATAGTACATCAAAATAAAAAATAAATCATTAAACAAGAATTGGCATAAGAAATATTAGAAGGCATAGTCACGACTGACTTCTTTTTCTGTATGCTATTGAAACTTTCATCTAATATATTTTTCTTACAAAACAATCTTGGTTTTGTACACAGGCTGCATATAAAAAATAGATTCTGTGCAAAGAAGAGTGAGTGTCTTTGATTCCCATCTGCCTGTGATAGAGGGCGGGGCGGGGTGGGGGGAAGGGGGGAGGTGGGAGGGAGGTGGGTCAGATCTCGCCGTCTTCCTTGACAAGGTTGGCTGTGTCCTGGAACGTGTCCTCTGTGGGGGAGAAGGCGCTGGGACGATCCCTCTTCAGGGGTTTGGCAGAGGGGACGAAGGGGGAGGGGGCGGAGCCATCATCCCCCCCGCTTCCTGTTGCTTTTTCATCTTTCATCTGAAATACAGGAAGTGAAACATTATCCACCCGCAGCAAGACAGGCCAAAGGTAAACAAAAACACGGGTGATGACAATAAGAGTACGAATCCTAGCTGTCCTTAATATAATTCGAAATGTCCCATAAAGGCCTCCTCTTACCTCTGAGTAAGTTGGGTTTTCAAACGTGGCGCTCGGTTTTAATTTCCTTTTGAAGAAACTCCACTTGGACTCCTGCAAACACACAAGACCAAACGCGGGTGTCAAGAGGTCGCAGCGCCACTACGGTAACCATGACGACGCGAGGCGGGAAACTCACAGGAAGGGGGTTGGAGCTGGTGACGGAGGTGTGCACCACGTTGGAGCTCGTCTCTGCGTGGAACACCGGGTTGGCAAAGCTATTCTCTATCTGCTCACCAGTCACGTTAACCGTCACCTGGTTGGAGTTTAAAGACGAGATCTTTACTACTGTTTAGTACTCCTGCGTAGTGAATTATTAATGATCAGGGGCTTTAGACTGACAGAAGATCATGAATGATAATGTGTCTAAGGTTGTCTTGATTACCTGAGTGGCATGAATGACAGCAGGATTGCTGTACACTCCACCTGCAGTGGCATACAGCGGGTTCTCAAACGTGATTGGCTGCCGCCCAGACCCCACGGCAAAATTCTCATCCTGATTGGGCGAGACGGTACACACACTGCTCAGTGAAAATGCAGCACATAAAGTAACCATCACATGACAGAGGTGTTCGCTTCGACCTGAGTGACCTGGAATACGTGCTTCCTCACTCTGTTAACAGCAGAGTGGAACTAACCAGGCGAGGAAAAAGCCTTGTTAATGTTTGAGGAGGGTTCTGAAGTCAAGCAGACCTCCTCAGGTCAAGCGTATCATCACATTGCTGACGGGGCCTTCCAGTGACACCACTAAGTGACAAAGGGACACGGGTGTCTGCTCACCAGCTGCATGGCCCGGTCAATGACTGACACCCCGATGGCGTGAGGGCCCAGGTCCATGGTGACGTTGTCCCCCGAGCGGAATGTCACGCCGTTCCCCGTGTCGCTGGACTTCACCAGGCTGCTCAGGCTGGGGACCAAGGAAAGCAGGCGTCACCGTCATCATCGAGTGGCAGTAATGTGTTCATGCAGCACATCCATGACATGCAGTGGAGTCAGGCCTGTGGCCTCTTCATCTGAGGTCAGGTGCTCTACTGCTGTGCTATACCCAGCCTTACAGGGATGGCAGATCAGACACTGTCTAGGGCCATGGCAGAAGGCGTGGCAGGTTCTGGGGGCCGTCCTGGTGTGACCTACCTGGGGAGTTTGGGCATGTTGGGGATGAAGGAGCCAGTCCGTTTGTAGTTGAGGAAAATCCCAACGGCCAGCGCTCCTGTGATCAGGATGATGATCGTTGCCAGCAGCACAGCTACCGCTGTGGGTACACAAGCAACAAACAAGCCCCTTCATCTTGTGAAACCATACTAGTGATTAAAAACTTGGGGAAATAATACTAAAAGTGTAGTCAAATGTGCTCTCTTGTTATCAGTTAATCAGTTTTTGAAGGATCCACACAATCATTAATTTAATAAACGATTGCTGGAGTGTTTTGGCGTCTTGTTATTGTCCGGTGTAATCTTTCACAGGTAATAAAAACAACTTGAGTCGTCGTTACGTTAGGGTCAGAGTCTGCTGAGTTGAGGGAATCAGTGGAAGACTAACTGTAGCTGGAGCAATGTGGTGTCATATTTTTAGCAGGTAATGAGCAGCTAAAAGAATATGGTTTGCTCAGCTAGTTCCTGAAACTCCTCTGTTCTGTACCTGTTCCTGCTGGAGCTCCTCTTGACTTCCCCATCTCACAGTAACTTCCGGCGTAGCCATAAGGACACCTGCAGAGAACGCAAGGCAACAACATATATAAATGTAGATATGCATCCCTTTTCATAGTTGGAGAAATACAATACAAGATTCTCACATATTTCTTTCTAAACAGTGAAACAAGAAAACCGTTACAGCTTGTGGCAGGGGTAATGATAAAACATCAACATCAAACAACATCAGCCCACTCTACACAGTGCTTCCGGAAGGTTCAGCTGACTCTACACAGTGCTTCCGGAAGGTTCAGCTGACTCTACACAGTGCTTCCAGAAGGTTCAGCTGACTCTACACAGTGCTTCCAGAAGGTTCAGCTGACTCTACACAGTGCTTCCAGAAGGTTCAGCTGACTCTACACAGTGCTTCCAGAAGGTTCAGCTGACTCTACACAGTGCTTCCGGAAGGTTCAGCTGACTCTACACAGTGCTTCCAGAAGGTTCAGCTGACTCTACACAGTGCTTCCAGAAGGTTCAGCTGACTCTACACAGTGCTTCCAGAAGGTTCAGCTGACTCTACACAGTGCTTCCAGAAGGTTCAGCTGACTCTACACAGTGCTTCCAGAAGGTTCAGCTGACTCTACACAGTGCTTCCAGAAGGTTCAGCCGACTCTACACAGTGCTTCCGGAAGGTTCAGCCGACTCTACACAGTGCTTCCAGAAGGTTCAGCCGACTCTACACAGTGCTTCCGGAAGGTTCAGGCGACTCTACACAGTTCTTCCGGAAGGTTCGGCTGACTCTACACAGTGTTTCCGGAAGGTTCAGCGGATGGACTCACTTGCACTTTGGCAGGCCCCCTTCGTCAGTGTAGCAGGACCCTCCGTTCATGCATCTACATGCAAGGGGCATTGGGACAGGAGCCTCAATGGCTGCAGGAGTGAGAGCCAGGCAACACACACAATGTCACCACCACGTCACACAGACATCACAGAGGAACCAACAGCCATGCATGTATGGGTGGATGGAGAATGGATCCAGGCGTGGCTCGGTGGTGTTGGACCCGAGCAGTCCATCTGGGAAGCTACCACGTGATGTGGTGAACATACCTGCATCACACTGGTTGGAGTGGATGCCGGCCAGGTTGGAGCCTTGCGGGCAGGAGCAGGTGTACCCGCCCGGCCTCAGAAGACACAGGTGGCTGCACACGTCCTTACAGGGGTTCGACACTATGAGAGGGAGAATCAGCTGACGTTACAAATCAACTACAAATCAAACTGAGCTGGGAGTGTTTGTTGCGGTATAGACTCAGCCAGTGCTTCTGACCAGGTCTTATTGTTTCTGGCTTGTTATGTAGTGTTTCTGATCAGGTCTTAGTGTTTCAGACCAGGTCTTCGTGTTTCTAACTGAGGGTTCTTTGACCTGAGCGGTTGTGTCGCTGCTCCTGGTAGATCCGGACTTGGGTCAGCCAGGGGTTGATGGTCACCACCTTGACTTTGTCTCCCTTTCCAAACTTATCAGCCTTCCAGACCTCCCCCCGCTCCTTGGTGGTCCAGTACACATGGCCCTCAAACACATCCAGACTGTAGGGGTTGCCTAAGGCTGGGACCAAACAGAGCACACCACCATCACCACACATTACAGGGCTTAGACAAGTCTGATGACGTTTCTCCTGGTTAAGGTAGTGGGAGATGATTGGTTAGTGAATAACGAGTAGGTTGAACCCCTTTACTGACCTCCGGACATGACGATCTTCCTCTCTGAACCGTCGGGCTTCATGGATTCAATGATGTTCTCCTTGGAGTCGCACCAGTAGATCCGGTCTCCGTTCAGGTAATCCAGTGCCAGGCCGGTGGGCCAGCCCAGGTCCTCATCCAGCAGAACCTGCCGGTGCTGCCCGTCCATCCATGCCGACTCGATCCGCGGCCTTCTTCCCCAGTCGGTCCAGTACACAGTTCTGGGAAACACAAACAAGGACACAGGGATTGTCACAACCCAGTCTCTCCCACCCACTCCCTCAGGCCTGTTCTGTGGGCCATGTTCTAGTCGTCTAGTCGTCACGCCTCCCTACCCCAGAGCTGGGTTGACGACAATAGCAGCCGGCTGGTCCAGATCCGTGTGGATCAACCACTTCCTGTACCGCCCATCCAGCTTCGACACTTCTATGCGATTGGTTCCTGAATCTGTCCAGTAAATGTGTCTGAAAAAACGAAGAAAAAAAACAGGCGTCAGCCAGAATACGGATCGGTGAAACCTGCTAAAAACCATAAAGAGACGCGTGGGAGGGAGGTACCCTCCGATCCAGTCCACTGCGATCCCGTCTGGGCTGGCAATGTATCTCAGGTTCAGATCCACCTCCTTCACTGGGTTGTTGCCAAAGTCGTTGAACGTTGTCATGTAGGCTCGTTTGATGAATCCAAACTGAGACCCTCTCCCTAAGACGGTCCAGTAGACCACACCTGATAGAGAAACACCACGACACACTCAACCTCAGCAGAAACACCACGACACACTCAGCCTCAACAGAAACACCCCAACACACTCAGCCTCAGCAGAAACACCACGACACACTCAGCCTCAACAGAAACACCACGACACACTTAGCCTCAGCAGAAACACCACGACACACTCAGCCTCAACAGAAACACCACTACACACTTAGCCTCAACAGAAACACCACAACACACTCAGCCTCAGCAGTCTCTGACAGCCCTGTGTTCCCAGCCGGTGGAGAGGTGTGTCGTGTGGGAAGCCAGGTGTTCTTACTGAGGCCTTGGCCCTCCGGGTCCCACAGGTAGTCCAGGGCCTGGATGTGCTCCGAGTTGTCCACATAGTCAGAGTACTGCTCCGAGGACAGGTTGAAACGACGAATCCTCACGTTGTCAGGCAGGAGCAGCACTGGAGGGTTTCCTGGAAGGAGACGTTACAGAAATATTTCAACACCTCTCATTCTGAGAGGTGGCAGTGTTTGGAAAGAAAGGTTACATAAACCATGTTGTGCACTTGTGCAACAGGAGGTCCATCTCCGGTGCCTTCTGGCCGCCAGACAGCTCTTACCCTCCGCTGCACACTCCACGCCGTGCTGCCCCCCGACTGAGCGGTACCCCGGGGCACAGAAGCACTCGTAGCTGCCCTTGGAGTTCCTGCAGTCCTGGGGGCACGTCCCGTAGATCTCACACTCATTCACGTCTGCTCACAAACACAAGGCAGGGATTTGGATTGGGAGAGCAGAGATTAAGATGGCGACATCATAGATTGTGAAATCTGATATTGTGATATACAAGGACAAGTGATTAAACCAGAGAATGGGCTTTCTTCAAGCAGGGCCAGGTGGTTGCTGAACCGACAGGCTGCAGACCGTGACGTCCCTGCAGCGTACCTTCACAGGAGTTCCTGTCGTCCTGGAGGGGCTGGTAGCCGGGTCTGCAGAAGCACAGGAAGCCTCCGTCCGTCAGGTCGGTGCAATTGTGCTCACAGATGTTCTCACTGCAGGAGCGGCCAGAGCCGTGGTCTGACGGGGAACACACAGTCCAGACGTCAGACACAATCCAGACGTCAGACAGTCCAGACGTCAGACACGGTCCAGACGTCAGACAGTCCAGACGTCAGAGTCCAGTCGTCAGACACAGTCCAGACGTCTTTTTTTTTATTACAAAAAAGAACAACAGCAACACATAAACAGGAGTGGGCCACTGGTGGGAGGTGGGCAGGGAGGGAGGATTGGGCTGTGGGGGGTGGGCAGGGAGGGAGGATTGGGCTGTGGGGGGTTTACTCACTGCAGCCTAGCTCGTCTGAGTGGTCTCCACAGTCATCGTAGTCATCACAAGCGTACTGCAGGGGGATGCACTGGCCGTTACTGCACTTGTACTCATCTGCTGAGCAGGGTCCATGTGTGGGGGTCTGGCCTGGGGTGGGAGAGCGAGAGAGAGAGAGAGAGAGAGAGGGGGGGGGGGGGGGAGAGAGAGAGAGAGGGGGGGAGAGAGAGAGAGAGAGGGGGGAGAGGGTGAGAGAGAGAGAGAGAGAGAGAGAGAGAGAGGGGGGGGGGGAGAGAGAGAGAGAGGGGGGGGGGAGAGGGAGAGAGATACTTTACTCACCCCAATACTATACTTTACTATAGTGCAGTATACTCACCACAATACTATCGTACACTAATATATACATGTACCTATGTCATCTGAAACTCCCTAGAGAGGTCCCGCCTCCCTACGTGTGATTGGTCCATACTCACAGTGCTCCTCCTTCTCGTCGGTGCCGTCTCCACAGTCGTCCACAGTGTTACACAGCTCGTGGCTGTAGATGCAGCGGTTGTTGTCACAGCGGAACCGGAAGGGCGGTTCACACGGGACGTCCACTGAGGAGAGAGGAGACAGGAGAGAGGAGACAGGAGAGGAGAGAGGAGAGGATAGAGGAGGGGAGACAGGAGACAGGAGAGGAGAGAGGAGAGAGGAGAAGAGAGGAGAGAGGAGAGAGGAGAGAGGAGAGAGGAGAGAGGAGAGGAGAGGAGAGAGGAGGGGAGACAGGAGACAGGAGAAGAGAGAGGAGACAGGAGAGGAGACAGGATAGGACAGAGGAGAGAGGAGAGGACACAGGAGACAGGAGAGGAGAGAGGAGACAGGAGAAGAGAGAGGACACAGGAGAGGACAGAGGAGAGAGGATAGAGGAGACAGGAGAGGAGAGAGGAGACAGGAGAAGAGAGAGGACACAGGAGAGGACAGAGGAGAGAGGATAGAGGAGACAGGAGAGGAGACAGGAGAGAGGAGACAGGAGAGGAGAGAGGAGACAGGAGGCAGGAGAGGATAGAGGAGAGAGGAGGGAGGAGACAGGAAAGAAATGAGAGGGTGACACTGTTTGTGACGCTGACGTTCTGCGGTGTTGACGGTGAGGACATGTGAGATTATGTCAGTGTAACTGCAGAGTGAGTCCATGTCAGTGTAACTGCAGAGTGAGTCCATGTCAGTGTAACTGCAGAGTGAGTCCATGTCAGTGTATGTGCAGAGTGAGTCCATGTCAGTGCAGAGTAAGTCCATGTCAGTGCAGAGTAAGTCCATGTCAGTGCAGAGTGAGTCCATGTCAGTGCAGAGTGAGTCCATGTCAGTGTAACTGCAGAGTGAGTCCATGTCAGTGTAGAGTGAGTCCATGTCAGTGCAGAGTAAGTCCATGTCAGTGCAGAGTGAGTCCATGTCAGTGCAGAGTGAGTCCATGTCAGTGCAGACTGCGCCCATGTCAGTGTAACTGCAGAGTGAGTCCACGTCAGTGTAACTGCAGAGTGAGTCCATGTCAGTGTAACTGCAGTGAGTCCATGTCAGTGTAACTGCAGTGAGTCCATGTCAGTGCAGAGTGAGTCCATGGTCAGTGTAACTGCAGAGGGAGTCCATGTCAGTCTAACTGCAGTGAGTCCATGTCAGTGTAACTGCAGTGAGTCCATGTCAGTGTAACTGCAGTGAGTCCATGTCAGTGTAACTGCAGACTGAGTCCATGTCAGTGCAGAGTGAGTCCATGTCAGTGCAGAGTGAGTCTACGTCAGTGTAATTGCAGTGAGTCCATGTCAGTGTAACTGCAGTGAGTCCATGTCAGTGTAACTGCAGAGTGAGTCCATGTCAGTGCAGAGTGAGTCCATGTCAGTGCAGTGAGTCCATGTCAGTGTAACTGCAGAGTGAGTCCATGTCAGTGCAGAGTGAGTCCATGTCAGTGCAGAGTGAGTCCATGTCAGTGTAACTGCAGTGAGTCCATGTCAGTGCAGAGTGAGTCCATGTCAGTGCACAGTGAGTCCATGTCAGTGTAACTGCAGAGTGAGTCCATGTCAGTGTAACTGCAGTGAGTCCATGTCAGTGTAACTGCAGAGTGAGTCCATGTCAGTGTAACTGCAGAGTGAGTCCATGTCAGTGTAACTGCAGAGTGAGTACATGTCAGTGTAACTGCAGAGTGAGTCCATGTCAGTGTAACTGCAGAGTGAGTTCATGTCAGTGTAACTGCAGAGTGAGTCCATGTCAGTGCAGAGTGAGTCCATGTCAGTGTAACTGCCGAGTGAGTCCATGTCAGTGCAGAGTGAGTCCATGTCAGTGTAACTGCAGAGTGAGTCCATGTCAGTGTAACTGCAGAGTGAGTCCATGTCAGTGCAGAGTGAGTCCATGTCAGTGTAACTGCAGACTGAGTCCATGTCAGTGCAGAGTGAGTCCATGTCAGTGCAGAGTGAGTCTATGGTCAGTGTAACTGCAGAGTGAGTCCATGTCAGTGCAGAGTGAGTCCATGTCAGTGTAACTGCAGAGTGAGTCCATGTCAGTGCAGAGTGAGTCCATGTCAGTGCAGAGTGAGTCCATGTCAGTCTAACTGCAGAGTGAGTCTATGTCAGTGTAACTGCAGAGTGAGTCCATGTCAGTGCAGAGTGAGTCCATGTCAGTGCAGAGTGAATCCATGTCAGTGCAGAGTGAGTCCATGTCAGTGCAGACTGAGTCCATGTCAGTGCAGAGTGAGTCCATGTCAGTGCAGAGTGAGTCCATGTCAGTGCAGAGTGAGTCCATGTCAGTGCAGAGTGAGTCCATGCTGCCGTCCTTACAGCAGAGGTGCAGCTCCTCATCAGAGCCGTCTCCACAGTCGTTGTCTCCGTCACACTTCCAGTAGGGCTGAACACACACGTGATTCCGGCACTCAAACATGAACTGAGGGCAGTAGGTACCGTTGGGATAGCGGGTCGCTGCAAATCACAACCACACACGTGACAAAGGTGTTTTTATCATTGTAACTTTTACTTTTCACTGTACTGTAGCGCTTTGAGCACAAGAAAGGCACATTACAAAAAAAATTAAAAACATTATTATTATTATTATTAGGGCCCTGAGGAGTAATAGTTACAAAGGCACTTGACAGAATTTACTCTTTCTCCTCAGGAAACCATACTAATCCATGGGCCCATCATGGTTGCTACTCACGACAGGAAGTCTCATCAGTGAAGTCCAGGCAGTCGGCGTTGCCGTCACACTTGAACCGCTCGGAGATGCAGTGTCCGCTGGCACACTGGAAGTAACCTTGGTGACAAGTCCGCATCTCTGCAATACAGCCAAGCCAGGGGAAACGGTCAGTACCTCGGCCACTTGGCCCTTCCAGAGCCCTGCTGTTGATCCTGCACACGCCAAGCTCCAGGCTCACATGCCCAGACGCTGCTCATGGCTACAGCAAATAAACACTGACAGACAGCAACCGACAGCAGAATAGCATGGGATTTATCCTCCGTCTGAGCGATGGGTCTTCAGAGAGCTGTATAAATGAATCTCGGTGGTCCCGTCGGTCAGTCCTGCGCTCTCAGAGCGAAGCATGCACGGCGTCTCTGCTTGGCGCTGCTCGCCGCCACACACGCTGGCCAGCACCACGGCCGGGACAAAGACGGCTCCACTCACCACAGTCCCTTTCATCCGAGTTGTCCTCGCAGTCGTTGTCATGGTCGCAGACCCAACGGTCGGGAATGCAGTGGAGATTATCGCAGCGAAACTCGCTCTCCGAACATGCACGCGGGCCTGGAGGGGAACAAGATGGATATGTGTGATACCAGGCACAGTCATCACTGCATATGGTGAGATAATGACAGGACTGAAACCTTGACGAGGATGAAAGACAGGGTTGACGGCAGTGTACTCCATTATCACATTATACATATCATTTGATCAAAGCAAACAAACGTTGCCATTCCTCAGTGATGAGCTCATGGTCTTCAGACGAGGGTGGGCCCTGTCTGTCTTTACCACTCCGTTTACAAGGAGGGCCTTCCCAGCTTGTTATTGTACGGACGCTGTGATTCAGTGGGAGACGCTGTGATTCAGTGGGAGACGCTGTGATTCAGTGGGAGACGCTGTGATTCAGTGGGAGACGCTGTGATTCAGTGGGAGACGCTGTGATTCAGTGGGAGACGCTGTGATTCAGTGGGAGACGCTGTGATTCAGTGGGAGACGCTGTGATTCAGTGGGAGACGCTGTGATTCAGTGGGAGACGCTGTGATTCAGTGGGAGACGCTGTGATTCAGTGGGAGACGCTGTGATTCAGTGGGAGACGCTGTGATTCAGTGGGAGACGCTGTGATTCAGTGGGAGACGCTGTGATTCAGTGGGAGACGCTGTGATTCAGTGGGAGACGCTGTGATTCAGTGGGAGACGCTGTGATTCAGTGGGAGACGCTGTGATTCAGTGGGAGACGCTGTGATTCAGTGGGAGACGCTGTGATTCAGTGGGAGACGCTGTGATTCAGTGGGAGACGCTGTGATTCAGTGGGAGACACTGTGATTCAGTGGGAGACGCTGGCTCTCCCTACGTGCTCCTCATGAGCTGGCGTGCATCTCAGACAGAGGAGATTCCCGGGGGCACGAGGTGGCCTCCTCCCTCGACAGCCTGAGGACAGGCTGAGGACAGGCCGAGGACAGGCTGAGGACAGCCTGAGGACAGCCTGAGGACAGGCTGAGGACAGGCCGAGGACAGGCTGAGGACAGCCTGAGGACAGCCTGAGGACAGGCTGAGGACAGGCCGAGGACAGGCTGAGGACAGCCTGAGGACAGCCTGAGGACAGCCTGAGGACAGGCTGAGGACAGGCCGAGGACAGGCTGAGGACAGCCTGAGGACAGCCTGAGGACAGGCTGAGGACAGGCCGAGGACAGGCTGAGGACAGGCCGAGGACAGGCTGAGGACAGCCTGAGGACAGCCTGAGGACAGGCTGAGGACAGGCCGAGGACAGGCTGAGGACAGCCTGAGGACAGCCTGAGGACAGCCTGAGGACAGGCCGAGGACAGGCTGAGGACAGCCTGAGGACAGCCTGAGGACAGGCCGAGGACAGCCTGAGGACAGCCTGAGGACAGCCTGAGGACAGCCTGAGGACAGGCTGAGGACAGGCTGAGGACAGGCCGAGGACAGCCTGAGGACAGCCTGAGGACAGGCTGAGGACAGCCTGAGGACAGCCTGAGGACAGGCTGAGGACAGGCTGAGGCCAGGCTGAGGACAGGCTGAGGACAGGCCGGCTCTGACCCTGAAGTGTTGAGGCTCTTCTACAAGAGCACCTCGGTATCTGATAAAAACAACAGCAGATCCATTCTTTGCCATCAACGCCTCTAAGTTATGTGGCTGTCTCACTGGGGGTGAGACGACTCAGCGACAAGTCAGCGCCCTGGTTGACCCAGGGCATCCGCCTTCATAGGTGGGTTAGACTGACCTAAACTACTGGTGGAAGGGCGGTTTATCCAGCATGATTCAATGTCCCTGTATTACCTTGTCATGTCAAATAAAGATATACTGACAACCATGATAAACAACTGCTTTTGAACTCAGGGGGCCCCGGTGGGGGCAGGGTGCCCTGGTGGGGGCAGGGTGCTGGTCTGTCTGGATGCAGGCTGGGTTCTCAGGACTCACTGCAGTTGACTTCATCAGAGTCGTCCCCACAGTCGTTGTCCCCGTCACACCTCCATCGCAGAGGGACACACTGGTGGTTGTCACAGCGGAAGTCCCCCACAGGGTTACATGTCACCTCGTCTGGGGACAGAACAGACATGGGGACATTGTGACTGATGCATACACACACACACACACGCTAGCACAGACACACACTAAAGTACACATTGGCAAACACAGACACATGAACACACACAGACACCACACACACACACACGTTAGCCCACACACTAATACCCACACACTAATACCTACTCACACACAAACACAAAAGCTAACACACACACACACACAGACACACACTGAAGGCTGGATGAATGAAGTACACATTATTTACCGTAAGCATTATTCAAGTAACACGACCTATTAGAGGGTTTTATCTGGAGTGCTCTTTCCAGTTTAACACCGTTACAAGCACAGGAAGATATTATCAAACTAATGAGAAATTCTTCAATGGTGAGGATGACTTTGATCCGAGAGCAGCTCCCTGTATTTTAATAACACCCAGCGTATCACCCAGGGAGGTCAGACACATGCCTCATGTGGGCGAGGCTTGAGCTGAGCCAGGTCTGGAGCAGGGGAGAGGAGAGGCAGGAGAGAGGCAGGAGAGAGGCAGGAGAGAGGCAGGAGAGAGGCAGGAGAGAGGCAGGAGACAGGCAGGAGAGAGGCAGGAGAGAGGACCCCATCACAGACTGGAGATGAGGGGAGACGGGGAGAGGAGAGGCAGGAGAGAGGCAGGAGACAGGACCCCATCACAGACTGGAGATGAGGGGAGACGGGGAGAGGAGAGGCAGGAGAGAGGCAGGAGACAGGACCCCATCACAGACTGGAGATGAGGGGAGAGGAGAGGCAGGAGAGATGCAGGAGAGAGGCAGGAGAGAGGCAGGAGAGAGGCAGGAGAGAGGCAGGAGACAGGACCCCATCACAGACTGGAGATGAGGGGAGAGGAGAGGCAGGAGAGAGGCAGGAGAGAGGCAGGAGAGAGGACCCCACCACAGACTGGAGATGAGGGGAGAGGCAGGAGAGAGGCAGGAGAGAGGCAGGAGACAGGACCCCACCACAGACTGGAGATGAGGGGAGCGCTGCTGGGTTGCAGGTCAGAGATAGTGCTAGAGCCGGGCACTAACCCTCCACCTGGCCACAGAGCTGCATTCTTCCAGGCAGATTAGCGCCGATCTCCCCTCCTGCGCGGGGATGGCACTAATGGAGCTGGGGCCTCTGATAAGATATGGGAGGGCCCGCACTGGGGTGTGTGAGCCGTAACACGGTACAAAGAGCTCAGTGTGATCCCTACCCCACGCACTGACGGCCCTACACACACACACACACACACAGGCCGTAAATCCAGATCCTTCTCCCAGGGTGGGTGCAGGGAGGTGGGGGTGTTGAGACCCTCTCCATCACACCTCCCTCCTCCTCAGTCTCAAGCTCTGCTGAAAGGCCAGAGTGTTAGCTAATAACCCTTCACTCACTCCTAACCCGACACAGCCTGGTTCTCCTCTGGTGCCTGGTCTTCAACCAACCTCAGACCAGGGGAACAGTTCCTCAGGCTCCACTGGAAACATGGGGTCCCAACACCAGACCAGAACAGAACCATGGGGTCCCAACACCAGACCAGAACAGAAACATGGGGTTCCAACACCAGACCAGAACAGAACCATGGGGTCCCAACACCAGACCAGAACAGAAACATGGGGTTCCAACACCAGACCAGAACAGAAACATGGGGTTCCAACACCAGACCAGAACAGCCAGTAAAGACCAGAGGACTCACGGCAGTTCTGCTCGTCGCTGTTGTCCCTGCAGTCGTTGTTCCCGTTGCAGACGGACCAGAGGGGCACGCAGCGGTAGTTGGTCTTGCAGTCAAACTGGGTGTGGTTGTCACAGCGATAGGAGGGCCCCACTGTGAAGGAGCACAAGGAGGGGTCAGCGGGGGTCTGGGTTTCAGTCCACTGCATGTTTGTGTGTGTGTGGATGGGTTCTGTGTGTGTGTGTGTGAGTGTGTGTTTGTCTCCACTCACTACACTCCTCCAGAGGTTCGTCAGAGTTGTCCCCACAGTCGTCGTCCACGTCACACTTCCAGTTCTGTGGGACGCAGCGTCCGTTCCGACACTTGAACTGTCCTGGCGGGCAGGAGCGGCTGGAGCAGTGGGCGTCGTCCTCGTCAGAGCCGTCCCCACAGTCGTCCTCCCCGTCACACTGCCACGACTCGGGGACGCACCTCTTGTTGGCACACTGCCACTGGTGGCTCTCACACTGGTGGGTGGCTGAGGACAAACCACATCCAACCACATCCAATTATATACAACCACATCCAACCACATCCAATTACATCCACATCCATCTCTATTCTTCGTATATTTTAATGAGTAATG